>NW_028292572.1:5121455-5421455 GCF_029948245.1 Actinia tenebrosa | reverse complement strand
CATAGACTGTCGTAACCTCGCTCAAAGCCCACAGCTTTATGCCCCAGCAAACAGGTTTATTCTTGATGCATTGCTTGAATTACAATCTTCCTTTATGAGGCACCATTGTCTCGTCAATTGAAATTTGCTGATGTAAACTATACAATTCCTGGGAGTTTCTCAAAATAATGTCTAGAAAATTTCTCACTCGATAAATTTTATCATATCCAGGGTTTCCTCTTTGTACAGCTGTGTCATTATCAGCGAGATGAAAATATCTCCAGATCTGAATGAATCAAGTTTTGATCGTAATAGAAGCAATTGCTTGCTGGTGTGTATCAATATATCGCTACTCCAATACATTTCAGAACTAGGAAATTTGACAATCCCCATGAAAATAAGAATGCCAATAAATGTTTTCATCTCATCTTTTGTAACAGGTGCCCATTTTCGCTTGTGCTTAGCTGGCTCGGCTGCTGCTTGTTGATCATGATATCTGTTTGTTTCTAAAACTATTATATCCTAAATGTCAAAGAACAAACCTTCAGAGGTGTTTGGCCCATCAGGATATCTCTGTGTTGGCCCAGGTGAAGGTTCGGCAGAAGGTGTGTTGACTGGAGGGTTGCAATTTGAAGTCCATTGTAATTCAGGATCGATTGGGCGACAACCTCCAGCTCAATTTCGTCTTTGAGCTGCACAAACTCATCTCCCGCGTTCTCTACCTTGTCTTGCTCCTTTTGCAGGTAAATCATGAATTGGGCGATAGTATACTGGTTGCACATGGTCGTGCTGTTCTTTTAGCTGTAAATATAGATAACAGTGCCGTGATACTTGACTCTGATAGTCATGGCAGTAGAGGTGCAACAATTGGTTTTTGCATAGCTGAAAATATTTCATATTTAGGTTGCTGGTTTGCTAACATGATGCAAAATGGTTGGGGTACTACCTTAACGATTGCATCTCTTTCAAGGATTGAATATTAATCGATCCCTTAGTTAGAGAGATTGGTTTTTATATGTTTGATATTTTTCTGTTTTACAATGTACATACATTAGTCTGAAGTGAGCTAAATATAGTTATATAGAGACAAAAAGGAAAAAATAGTGAAAAAGAAGTAGGTTATTATGATATAACGTGACAGGAGGAGGATAGAGAGACTTGCGACTTGCGTCCCAATTGACAACCTTCCCCTATTGTAGTAAAACTGAAAAAGCAACAGGAAATACTTCTTAGAACAATTTTGCATTATGAAAAAATTAGTATGAAATAGCAAGAGTGGAGAGGTCTAAAAGTTATGACCTTGAATATTCTATCAAAGAATACTGGACTAATTCATGTGGTAATTTATCATAAGCTCATTCAAGTAAATCAGTTGTTACAGATGAATAGCATGCGCCGTCATGCATGCGAAATACAATACGACATGAGAAAATAAAAATAAACATACTACAAACGAGTATTATGGATCAGACATGCAATAACGGTTCTTATCTGGTTATATTTCAAGCCTGTTATTTCCTTTATCTCCAGCAGCTGTTATTCCACTTTTTAGAGTCTGACTCTCAGTAGATCTGAATGACTGACGAGTCACCTCCATGTCCATAAGGACTTTCAACCGCTCGCTTTCATTCCCCAATCCATCAGCCAATCCAACAGCCAGAAGATCTATTATGTATACTTGCACAGTCGCTTTGGCCACGCTTAAATTGCTGCCAATTTCAGAGAAGGAATCTCCAGCACGCCAGTGCATAAAAGCTGATCGCTTCTTTGAGCTTGTCGCTAGCTTTCCACACAACTGCTTAAGTCCACCTAAATAGTGGGTAGAATGAGAAAAGGGCAATTACGTTTTGACGTCGTTGAATATACCATAAGTATGAAGAGGGAAAGTAGGAGGATAAAACTCGAAGAGGCTAATAGTGTACTGAGAACTCGAAGTCATTGAGAATGACTATTATAAAAAGCGAGAGGCTATAGTGTTCTGAGAACGGAAAGTAGGGGGATAAACGCAAAGTGATAGGCTATAGTGTACTCAGAATTCGAAGACATCGAGAATAACTATGATAAAAAGCGAGAGTAGTAAAGGTAAATCCTGTGATATGTTCAAATATGAAGCTTACCGAAGAGCGTTTTGGACGCATTGCCACGTGGCCCTCGGCCATTGTGTCAGTGCATCGTGTCAGCACATCGTTTGTTCCTAACGAGAAACGCAGATTTTATAGCAAATCGATCCAACAACTAGCATAACACAAGATAGTATTTATTAGAATTTTTTTTACCTACCTCTTACCACTTTCCATGATTTCAATAACGAACAAAGTTACAGTTATCAAAGTTATGAAAACACAGCGACGCAGAGATGGTACTAGTTTTCACTAATAATTTCGACCACGCAGTAATATGAGATCAGAATTTACTTACGAATACAATAGAGAAAGAGGTGTTGTTTTGAGTGAAAGATGCTGAAGCAGACGTGCACAACAGTGAGTCATTGTTTGAGTGACCACTCTGCGAGAAGTAACTCAGTCATGGACGTACACTCGCACATTTGGTGTTTCATTTTTCATTTTCTTTGCCCTTCAGACTTGGCAAGAGTAGGAGTAACATGTTTTGCATGGCTTTTGCAAGAAGTACCTAGGAGAACTGCCGCATCTGGATATTTTACGTAGTGGCAATTTTTCAATTTTGGGTTTGGCGTGTGTTTGCTCCTATAAAGAAATACGTATTATCCAAGCACATGGGATGAAGCTTTCTCCAAAGGAATGTTTGTTCCTCCTGAAAACATTTGATTCCGTAGCCAGAAGAACATGCCAGGTCGAAACCGCTGATGGCGAATATCTACTAGCAACATACCGCTTGTTTAGAAGGGAACTAGACTCTTGTTGAATAATTTATATACCGTAGGACGAAAATCAATGACTTCTATATTATTTTCTTGAGATTGCATCATGTAATATATGCCGAGTAATATTATTATTATTCTTAAAAGCATCGCTTCATAAATGTTTACGAATTTATATTATGTTTTGTGATTGAAATAAGCATTTTGATCTAATTTGATCGTATTCGTTCTCATTTTAGCAGCCAGAAAAGGGCACCCAGAAAACAATAGAGTGGTTTCAAGTTTACCCGTCAAGTTCTAAGACAACGAGCTGTGGCAGACTTAAATGCAGTTTATATCACTATTCCCCATTTAATACTTGAAATGATAAATGCAGAAATTCAAAATTATTCCCTATAAAATCTTGTTTTCTTTGGAAAATTGGACTTGAAAATTTGGAATTCCTGCTTTGATACTATAGGAGGAAGACATGACGCACTTTTTCACCTACCGGAAAGATATAGGGGTACTAATAACCAAATTGCCCCAGTTTCAATACGAAAACTATGAAATTTTTTTAGAGTTTTGTGAATACGTGCAAATTTTTTGGTCAGCCAGAGCTCATTAATGGCCCAAAAACCATCGAAACGGCTTCTAGCGCGGCCAAAATTTTTTATTCATTTCAGTGATAAAATCAATGAAGTCTTTCAATAGCCAGAATTTGAAAAAAAAAACATTTTTCAAAATAAATTCAGTGGGCGGCTTTTACCGAGACGGCCTCTTAAAGGTCCATTGTTTAAGTTTTGTGTTAGTCATTTTTGTTGAAGGTGTGTGGAATTTTTTGGAATGTGATGCGGGTGTACACCCAGCGTATGACTGAACATAAGCCTTCCTCCCCGAAACCTTACACATGTGCAAAGGGGTGAATTGAATTTACGGCAAATAACTTTACTATCCGCTGTTGCAAAGGAATTAAAAGCGCTAGACGTACGGTCGCGCAGTCGTGCTTTTGTGACATTAGTCGTGACCTGCCCTGTTAACGAGATTAGTGTATTGAGTCGAATCTCCATGGATAATCGTACATCGCATGAATTTTCCTAAATTCGTTATCATACATTAAAACCGATTCCCAAACATAGCGATTAGCTAATTCCTACGCTTAGTCATGCTGAATTTTAATCATAGTTTGACAAATTGCCTTTAGTTACCAAAGCACTCAAAACATTCTAGCATTGGCAATCACCCACTGTTGAAGGGTTACGTTCTCTAATTTCGATTTCTTTGGTCCATAGGACACGACAATAATGATAATGATGATAATAATGATAATAATAATAATAATAATAGTAATGGGGTTCTTATATATTGCATTATCATATTGTCTCAATGCGCTTTACATTGCAGTGGAGGACTTTATGGGCTGCGTATTAAGGCGTTAGTAGCAGCCGTGCAGCTTACAATCATGAGTGATTTATTAATACGTTAGTGTTATGCCTCCAAATTGGGATAGGCTGACCCCTGTTTTACTAACATTTCCTAGTCTTCCAAAGGAATTATATTGTCAATGAAATCTACTATCACTAATACTTTCTTATCCCTGTCCATAGACGTTGCTGGCTTTAGGAACATTTCTGAAGTGGACTTTTGTTGTTGCTGCTGCTGTGGTGATTGCTTGAGTCCAAAGGTTTCCTCGAGGCATTTGCTGCTGATTATTCAATGATGAGGTCATCCAATGGCGAAGTCCAGGGATCTCGTGGCTCTGCTCTTAGTTTTTCCACACTGGCATTCCTTAAGGCTGATTTCTTGCGTAATTCCCTTGCGTCTCTCTGTCTTTGCCAGTTCTGCTCCTACATTTCTAATCCCCGAAGCTCTTTAGTGAGCTCCTTAATTTCATCTTGGTCGTCGTCAGCCTCATACTTTTCAAGTTTTTCCAAATTATTCGATTAAAAAGCCTGGAATATATGGAGGTAAAAGACAAACATACCTTGACGTATACGCCGACTTCAAATTACTGCTTTAGAGGTGGTCGTCGGTCTGAAGGTGAGTGCCACAAACCGTATAGCACTTGTTTATTGTGTAGTAATGTAGTGTATTCGATCTAAAACATGCAGATCACATAGCTTAATATTTACGATTACAATCGTGTATAATGAATCATAAAATTCACACAACTTACTTCTGTGGCGACTATATAAAGACATACTTCTTACACTTCCATAAAATTCCAACCATGTAAAGTACAGGTTAGCAATAACGTCTTGATAGTCCAGGTTAGCAAAATACGTGTCATACATTTGTGAAAACCAAAAAAACTGACTTGATACTCATTTACATAAATCAATGTTATCATAACACGTGATAAAAGTCCACGTGACATAAGTCACACAATCAATGTTCAATAATTAGCATAAATTTAATCTAAACATCCTCCACCCCGATGAGGGCATAGTCTTCATCTTCAATTAGCATCTTCTTCAACAGGGAGAATAACCGCTACCTTCGAGACTGGTCTTGAGTACGTACCAGTTGCTGTCTTGAGTTGTACATTTCGTACTTTACCGTCTCGACCGGGATACACTTCAATAATCTTGCCAATGGTCCATTTACCACGGACTGCATTTTGGTCGTTCATCATGACCACATCTCCAACACGAATGTTTCGTCTGTCGGTCTTCCATTTCAGACGTGGTACTAATTGAGGGAATACATCTCTCGACCAACGTTTCCAGAAGGATTCAACTATTTGTTGAACAAACTCGACTCTTCGTCTAGTGTTGGCTGTCTCCTCAAAGGGACCTTGTGGCACGTGGGTGAATGCCCTTCCGAGCAGCATATCGTTAGGGCATATGTAGGCTCCATCATCTGGGTCGTTAGGGACTCTGCCAATTGGTCGTTGATTTACGAGGTTGGCTACCTCTAATAGGCATGTATATAACTCGAACGGAGTTAAAACATGTTTGCCAATAGCTTTCTTTAGAGCATATTTGCAGCTCTTTACCAAGGCTTCAGCGCACCCATTCTGATGAGGAGCTCCTGGGGTTATGAATTTCCATTCCATGCCTTTGTCAGCACAGTAATCTCGCAGCTTATCTTGGTCCCATCCCTTAACCATCTGTCTTAGTTCTTTCTCTGCTCCTACGAGCTGGGTTCCATTGTCACTAATCATGAGCGATGGGTAACCTCTAATAGCAAAAAATCTGCGCAGCACTTGAATGAATTCCATGGTTGAAGCATCAGTTGCTATTTCTAAGTGTACTGCTCTAGTGTTCAGGCAGGTAAATAGAACACCATAATGCTTTGCTGTTTTGTTACGTCCGATTTTGACTGTAATTGGGCCAAAATAATCACATGACGTATAGTAGAATGGTGGAGTGCTCGGGGTTACTCGGCATTCTGGCAGGCTGGCCATAAGCTGCTTCTCTGTTTGTGGCTTCATAGCTTTGCATGTGACGCATCTGAATTTGATCGTTTTGACAATACGGTGTATCTTCAGTATCCAATAACGTCTCCTGATCTTCGCAACGGTGCTTGCTATGCCGGAATGGCTAGACTCATGGTTCTGTAGGGCGATTAGGTAGGAAACTCTGCTTTCCTGTGGCAAAAGTAACGGGTGTTTGGTATCGTATGTAACAACAGATTCGTCAACTCTTCCTCCAACTCGTATAAGACCTTCATTATCCACAAACGGGCTTAGGCAACTTAACTCACTGCTCTTGATTCTTGCTTTCAAACTTCTTTGAGCATCCTTTATGATGGTCTTCCTGGCTTGTTCCAACTCTTGTGGTGTGAGCGTTCCTGACTTGTTGGTATAAGCTGGGCTCTTTCTTGCGTGTAGATTATTTACAAATCTTTGAAGCCATGCTTTAACACGAATAAGCGTCTTCCAGCTGGAGAACCTGCTGTAGTCAATAAGGTCTGGCGACTTGACTGCCGTACATACTGCCTTTGGTTTCTTGATTTCTTTGTCAGCATCATTGCAATGCTGGTTTGATTCGTTGTGCGTAATGGGCCACTCTTCTTCGGGGCATTTCAGAAATGCAGGACCATGTTTCCATCTTTCATCAAGTTGTCTGATGGACAATCCACGTGACAGGTCATCAGCAACATTGTGCTTGCCAGGAATGTGATTCCACTGTGCTGGATCAGAGTTGTCTTGAATCTCTCCAATCCTGACTGATACAAATGGCTTGTAGATTCTTGCTTGGCTACGTATCCAAGCTAGTACAATCTCGCTATCGGTGAAGAACATCACCTTAGTAAACTCAATCCTCGTCTCCTCTTGGATGCTTCTGGATAGTCTAGATCCTATGACCGCGCCTTGGAGTTCCAATCGTGGTATCGTCAGAGCTTTGATAGGTGCTACTCTAGACTTGGCTGCTATGAAACGTACTTCAAATGTTCCATTGCTGACTTGCCATCTGATATATGCGCACGCTCCAAATGCATCTTGCGATGCATCAGTGAAAATGCATAGAATAGGAGAATGTGCGCTTTCGTCAGGAGTTAGAGAACGATCAAATGTTACAGAGTTCAGTTCCTTCATTTCTTCGAACAGTGCAACCCATACTGCCTTG
Organism: Actinia tenebrosa; assembly: GCF_029948245.1. Lineage (NCBI taxonomy): Eukaryota > Metazoa > Cnidaria > Anthozoa > Actiniaria > Actiniidae > Actinia > Actinia tenebrosa. The sequence goes on along the minus strand of NW_028292572.1, from coordinate 5,414,084 downwards.
ATATCGTCTGGAAGCTCGTCGTCCCAACCAAGCCCTCTTTGCCATAACTGTTGTAGACCGATTTTTGCTCTGATGAGAAAGGCAGATGCGAATCCTATGGGATCATATATCCTTGCTACTTGGCTCAGCACTGTTCTCTTTGTCAACTTGCTTTGTTCTTTACACCTAATGTGATTCGGGTTAACTTTAAAGGTAATCGTGTCTTCTTCATTGTTCCACACAGCTCCGAGTATCTTCTCCTCGCTTTGTAGAATTTCGACCTCCTGTCGTTGCTGATTTGAAGAGCCGTCTAAGACTTTGTTCGAAATCCATCCCTTTGCCTTGAAACCTCCACTCTCTAGTACTTCATCTAATTCTTTGATAATCCTTTCAGCTTTCTCTTTGGTGTGTACTGATTCACAGATGTCATCCATATAGGTGTTCTCTCTGAGTGTCTGTGCTGCTTCTGGGTACTTCTCTTGATTTTCATGTGCTGTTTTGCGTAGAGCAATCTGAGCCATGGCGGGAGCGGGTTTGTCGCCGAAAGTAAGCACAGTTTTGACGTAAACACCTGGTTCTCGTGTCGTGTCTAGGTTTCTCCACAGAAAGCGGTGAACATGTTGATCTTGCTCAGTGATCAAGACTCTATGATACATCTTGGAAATATCTCCTGCGAACGCTACGATATCTTCTCTGAAACGCAGTAGGACACCAAATAGATTGTTTAGCAAATCCGGGCCTTTCATCCAGTAGTCATTCAAGCGATGACCTTTGTAAACTGATGAAGAATTGAAGACAATGCGCACTAGGGTACTATTTTTTTCTGGCCGGATGACAGCGTGATGTGCTATATAGTGTATAGGCCCTTTGTAGTTATCAGCCTCTTCTCTCGTGAGCTTTCTCGCAAATCCCATCTCTTCCAGGTCAGTCATTTGTTTGTCGTAGATGGCTGCTTGCTCAGGATGTTTTGAGAGTCGTCTTTCTGTAGACTCAAGGCTTTTCAGTGCTTGGGCCTTGTTGTCGGGTAACTGGTTTGGATCTTTTAACCACGGATAGGGTACTAGCCATTGATTTCCCACTTTTACACAGGATTTCTCTATTACCAAAGCCTCCTTCTCGACAGTACTGAGGTGATCTAAGGAGCCTTGCTTCGGACTTACGCCCATTGCTTCTGTTGTCCAGAAACTCGTAAGGTCTACTGGTTGCGCATACTTCACGTGTAATGCTAACTTCGTTGATGTACTATCAATGTCGTCAGATGGGGATCCAAAAACCACCCATCCCAGGGGAGAGTGTCTTGCAGCCAGATTTCCACTTTGTCTCGTTTCTCCAGTGTGCATGTGGGCGTGGTCGACCCCGATTAGCAGGTGTACAGTACCCTTTCCTCTTTTGATGTCGGTTTTCCTCAGGTTTAGTCGTTCTGTTATGGTCTGAATTGGCGCTCCGCTGACGTCATCAGTAATGCGTGCTAGCCCGATTGCGTTAGAATAGAATAGAATAGAATACCTTTATTTAAACACGATAAAATTTAAAGCTAAAAGCTTGTGGGGTCGTGATGGGTGCGTTGATGGTATAACTCTTATTGTCGACTAACGATGTGATGGGGACTTTGTAGACATGCATCTTTATGACCTCTTCTTCTCCGCCCACTTTACTCAGGGTTATTGATACAGGTTTTCCTGTAAGTCCTAGTTTGTCGGCCGTTTGTTGGCAAATTATACTTAACTGCGCACCAGAATCAAGCATGATGTTCCCACGTTGACATAAACCATTTCTTCTGCGTATGTTACCCGAGACAATAGGCAACAGGGCGTCATCTGAACTGCTAGTCGCTGCAACATTAGCGCGCACAGAGTTACAGTGTAACAGCTGATGATGGTATTGTGTACATTGTACACCGTTAATCATCTCAGGGCATTGACGTCTTCTTGAGCAGTTTTGGGATTTGTGATCTCTTCCCGCTTTTTTGAGGCAGCTGAAGCAAGCGTGGTTGTCCTTTACTGCTTTTAATCGATCACTTGCAGGCTTTTCTTTGAAAACCTGACATTGATCAACCCAGTGATCAGAAGATATTTGCAGTACCAGCACTTGTACCAATTCGTCGCTTTGCCTTTGTTACCGGTACTTGTAACGTGATGTACACTTTGACGTACATTTCCCTTGTGATGACTAGCATCTCTCAAAGGAGCCGCCGCTCTCATTCTTGATTTCATCTCTGTTGTCATCCACGTGATAAGCGCTTGTAATGTCGGCTTTGTCTTTTCACGCTCCACATCTCTAGACCAGACTTTCCTGTCGTCGGCACACATCTTATGTTCGATGATTGACAGCATATGACTGTTATCCATGTCGCTTGGCAGTCCAACTTCCTTTAACGTGTTGTAGCATCTGTTGACTAGATGAACTAGGTCGCAAAATCGCATATCTTCGCCATCTTGCAATGGCTTGAATTTGGTGATGTCGTGTGTGATCGTGTCTGATACGTATCTTGGATCTCCAAAAATAGAATCCAAATAGCTACACGCTGCGTCATAGTCGGTGCCGATGCCTTTAATTAGATCAAGAGGCTTTCCTGTCAAACATGTTCTTAATAGCATTATGCTATCGCGTTTGCTGTAATTCGCTTCGATTGCGTGCTTGAAATCTGCTCGGAATATAGCGTACTCGCGTACGTCACCAGAAAAGCTTGGTAATTTTGGTTTTTCTAGTTGGAAACTCAGAGTTTTCTCGGGTTGTAACCCGCCTTTAATTTCACCGTCCTGAACATCAATGGTGCTATTGTTTGCAGGAAAATTATTAACCGTCGGGCTGTTTGCGTTGAGATTTTCAGTGTTATCGTGATTGTTTGTGCTAGAGTTTTCTGTGACAACAATAGAGTGGTTTATGCTAGAATCATTGGCCTGCATTCCGATGATTCCATCGGTGTTATCGGAAGTTGCTTGCGCCGCACCCTGCTCAGCTTGCATTCCTATCATTCCTTAGCTACTGCCTGGGCCATTCTCTGGAATCACATTTTCTGTATCATTAGGCATTAAATTCTGGTCGTCTGATCCCGTGTGGCTGTCTAAACTGGATAAATACGTTTTGGCTGCGATTTGTAATTCCAAAAAACGATCTTGACATGCCGCAATCCATTGTTCTTCCTTTTCGTACGCATCATCATCATCTATGAGTAATGTATACTCATCGTGTTTCACTTCGAGTGATTCGAAGGCTTCTTCTAATTTAGCTAAGGACTTTCTTACCTCATCAGAAGGCCGTTGTTTATCTAATAACGTCATTAAAGCATTACCACATCGTGTTAGCGTTGACTTCGCCAATCTTCTACTGTTCTTGGCTGTTTTCAGCTGTTCTTCTTCCATCACTTCTCCCTTCTCCACGGACGAATTTGAAAGAAATCGAATGATGTACCGCGAAGAAGTTACCAGAGTCACCACAAACCGTATAGCACTTGTTTATTGTGTAGTAATGTAGTGTATTCGATCTAAAACATGCAGATCACATAGCTTAATATTTACGATTACAATCGTGTATAATGAATCATAAAATTCACACAACTTACTTCTGTGGCGACTATATAAAGACATACTTCTTACACTTCCATAAAATTCCAATCATGTAAAGTACAGGTTAGCAATAACGTCTTGATAGTCCAGGTTAGCAAAATACGTGTCATACATTTGTGAAAACCAAAAAAACTGACTTGATACTCATTTACATAAATCAATGTTATCATAACACGTGATAAAAGTCCACGTGACATAAGTCACACAATCAATGTTCAATAATTAGCATAAATTTAATCTAAACAGTACTCAAATTTAAAAATGCAAGGACATATTTATTTGATGCAATAAAAGCACTTTATCCAGTCTGTCGTGTTTTCTTTGTTAATAGAGACCTTTAGCATCACGTTTTTTCCTGAAACCGCAAACGGCAAACCGCGGTTTGACGTTAGCCGTTTGTCGTTAGAGGTATGATCCTGTTTATCGATTTAGCTTGACGGTCCCAGAGGTTGCATAGAAAACAAGTGAATTATGGGATATTTCACTCAAAATGGCCGCTGCTGCAAGGTTGGTATCACATAAATCTAGATTTTTCATCGTTCATATCATAGTTAATAGAGGGGAATGGTTAGGAAACCTATTGTTATCAGGTCTTTGTTCGCTTTTGATGTTGAACCGGTCTTGACCGTGCACAATGTTTGATTTATGCTCATCCGAAATTGCAAAATAAGTAAACATAAACTTCGTCTATGGGATTATTGTAAGGAATATTCAAATATCTCTTATAAATCTTTAAGGTATTTTGAACTAGCAGCCAAGAGAAAGATTTTGGTCTGTTCACTCAGCCATTGCCAACAATGGTAAAACAATTGTAAAACAAAGGATTGTGCACGGTCACGCTTGAAAAAAGTGAACAAAGACTTATAACAAAAGGGTTTCCTAACCATTTCCCTCTATTAACTATGTTCATATATTCAAAACGTGTATTTTATATGGGTTTATTTAGGCGAAATTTTGACGATGTCATTACGGTTTTGCTATTCGACGATAGCAGTGATAACTCCAGTAGCGATGACGACGATCTTGACTTACTTTTAGTTGAATTTCTGTTTCCACCCCAAACGAATAAAGACGTTCCCAGATTGAATTTTCAAGACATCACCGATGCCGACTGTGAAACGATGTTTAGGTAGGATTTTAATTAAGTTTTATTTTGTCTTTCTCGTTCATCCAATCATTCTCTTATAAAATGTCGCAAAATATTCCGTAGGTTTCAGAAGAACGACATGGAACACCTTTTGGACTGCTTACAGATTCCCGAACATTTCGTCTGCAGCCAAAGAACTAAAGCAACTGGGATGGAAGCACTCATGATCTTGCTACGAAGGCTAGCATACCCGAATAGATGGTGTGATCTTGTCCCAATATTTGGAAGACCCGAGTCTGAACTTAGTCTCATATTTAACAAAGCAAGTTTCTAAACACATACCTACTGGTCAGCATCCTTAATTTGTTAATCTGCAATTTTGTATATTATTTTTCTTTCCTTTTTCTATAGGTATTGGACGACATTTATGATCGCTTCAAGCATCTGCTTGAATCCCTTGACCTCATTTGGCTTGACCCACAACTCTTTTCACAAGTTATATACGATAAAGGAGCACCACTTGAACAATGCTGGGGCTTTATTGATGGAACGCCAAGGCCCATCGCACGACCTACAGCTAATCAACGGATTATGTACAGTGGGCATAAGCGAACGCATTGCTTAAAATTCCAGGTAACAAACTTTTAACTTGTATTAACACAACATTAAAAAAAAAAGAACATTGACAAGTTCCTTTTTTTACAGTCCGTTCAGGCTCCTAATGGGCTTATTGCCCACATGTATGGTCCTATAGAGGGGAGGAGGCACGATGCCTTCATGCTTGGCGAGAGTGGCCTACTAAATAAGCTGCAGCGATTTCAGAAACCCAGCGGAGAGCCGTATGTTATATACGGGGACCCAGCTTATGGCATTACACAGAATATATCGCCATTCCGTGGAGCTCGACTACCTCCTGATCAACAGCAGTTCAATAGCCTAATGAGTAAAGTCAGAGTAACTGTTGAGTGGGGATTTGGAAAAATCACTCAACTGTTTGCTTTTTTAGATTTTAAGAGAAATTTAAAGGTTCTTCTTCAGCCTACAGCAAAATATTACTTGGTAGCATGTGTTCTGGTTAATTGTCATACCTGCCTGTATGGGTCTCAAACCAGTAAGTTCTTTGGATTAGATCCTCCTACATTAGAGATATATCTTTCCAATCAATAAGATATATCTAGGCATTGTTAACTAAACAAAGTCACTACTGCACATATTGTCTAACCTTTTTAAACAAATTTCAAACTGCATATAGCTTCATTTTACAAATATGGGAAGTATCTGTAAAACCAATGAGTGAATCCTTAATAAACATATATTGAACTTTGTCAGAGAAAATTGACATAAAGGCGGTTAAAGGCAACAAAATGCCAAAACGAAATGGTGTAAGCCCATGAAATCATATCAGTAAAGATTTTAGCCAAGAAATGCTGGTTCAATTTAGAAAAATTCTAACAATCTTGAAAATGCATCAAACTGGTTTTGCTAGATGCATGTCAATGAATGAACACAACTCTATATCAATGAAAAGTGCTTTAGAGTTTATCTTTTAAAAAAGAAAGAAACACCCTTCTTTCCTCCAGTTCTAGTTTAAATTTTTCTTCCCTTTCTGCCCTTTCATCTTCATACTTCTTCTTTTGTAGATCAAATTCTTGTCTCCTCAAATCTAACTCTTTTTCTCTGTAATCTGCTTTTTTGCTATATTTGTTCCCCAACATTTCTATTGCAGATAGCCTTGAAGCCCTTTTCCTTGGCCCAGTCTTGACTTTGGAATCTTAAAAACAAACAAAGGACATTAATACCTAAATTATATAGAGAAAGCCCCTCAAAAGCCCCAACAACACCTCAAAATGGGATTTTCCCCTTACTTGTCTCACCTTTTTTTGCGCTACTTGAGCTATCATCATCATCATCACCATCATTAATGTCATCCTCGTCACTTTCATCAATATCACTACCGCTGCTTTCTTGGTCATCAAGTTTCCTTTCTAAGAAATAAGTTTCATTTGTAAATCTGTAATAAACTGTTCATGATAATCACAAGCTCTGTTAAAAAGCATTCAAGTGCTTTTTAATAGAGTACAAACACTAAAAGTGAAATAGTTCTAAATACTGCTAAATTATTCTAATTATTTTGATTTCTAGAGTGGTTTTCATCAACCCATGTAATACACTTTGGCATATTACACTTTATCACACTTTTTTTTTTCTATTATGCCTTTTCACCTATTAAACACTCTTACACTTTAAATTGTACACTTTGTTTCGGGGTTTATGAAAACCACTTTATTGTTTAATTAATTTGTGAAAAACAGCAATAAACACGACTAGCACTTAATTTATCTATTTTCATTTCATCAACTCAGCAAATTGATAGTTAATCTAACATGAATTAATCGATTAGAAAGTCTGCAGTCTTACTTTTCATTGTAGACAAGGCTGCAGCTCTCATTTCTAATCCCTTTTGCTTATCTGATTTCTCCTTGATCTTTTTATTTTCTTTTTCTTTGATTTTCTGCTCTTCCAGATCGCCTCTGAAGGTTGATATGTCTTCAAGAAGTTGGCATAGTTCATTGTAATCTTCCTCAGTTCCAGATCTGAATCGCACATAAAATAAAATAGTTTTCAATAAAGAAAAACAAAACAATAAGGTGAAAAGGAATCAGTCTATTTTCCTAGAAGATGATACAGTAAACAGCTAAAAGCTATAAAGACAATGCAGGTATTCCACTGTCTAATATTCAGCATTTTCCAAAGCTACACTACCAGTGTACCTTTTCAAAGCCTTCTTGTCCTCGTCTCTATACTTTTCTAACAGTCTTTCCATGTGTTCTCTGCAGCCTCTCCCTTTTAGAATGACATTTTTGTCTTCTTTAGAAAACACTTTACTCAACGTTTGAGCAATTTCTTCCCATTCAGCCTTTCCTGAAGGTTTGTGTGCAGCTACCTCTTGGGCGAGCATCAAGTCGTGCATCTGTAATGGCCAGCGAAACGGAGCCATATCTCAAAAGAAGATGATGTTAAAAGATCTGCTACCTTTTTCTTGCTAGTTTAGTCTTTAATACCTGAAATATCGAACCAGTAAAAGTTTTAGTCAGCAGGTGCACGTGGAGCCGCCATGTTTGTTTTCATTCAGCTTATGTCACTTCAGCTTTTTAGCAAAAATAAGCCCCTTTTCAAATAAATTTACTGCTTTAAATCAAATGTGTCGATAGAAGAATGAATTAAATACACAAGTTTGGGTTCCTAACGTGAGAAAATTCAGTTGAAACGCTTAAAGCATCTGCCGTAAACGACGAACCTCTAGACGATGGTTTTCAGGTACAAACGCAGACCGCGAACGTGAAACCTGACTCCAAGACCTTGGTCACGTGACGTTTTTGAAGTTTGCCGTTTGCGGTTTCAGGAAAAAACGTGATGCTAAAGGTCTCTAATATTTAATTAAGCTTAACAACAGCAAGAAAAACAATTTTTATCACAATTATACGTGATTTAATTCTTCCTCCAGCAAATAAACACTCAAGTCAAGGCAGAAGACAAAAATTAAAATAGGAAATGAAAACTGGTACAGAATATGAAAAGTTAAAAGAAAAAGCATAATACATTAATTAGCTGAACTTTATCACAGCTTTCAGTGTATAAGAAAACAAAGGACTATTGTATTATGAGGTGTTCAATATAGTTCTCTCAGGTGTTCATGTTACAATTGGAATGCTGTTGTTGCCAGGAATTTGATAAGGTAAAGGCTAAAAATTAAGAGGCAGTTGAGGCAGAAGGAATAGAGCAGCCAAGGTGCATACCAGACCATCCAGGGTTTAAGGCTGTTTGCCTTAATGTTTGGGTGTTGCAGTTATCATGGTATCAATTCATACAGCAATATGGAGAAAGGGCATATGAAGGACCAGATCATAATGAAGCAATAGTCAATGCTTTGCGTGCGTAAATCTATTTATGGTGTACGCGGATAGTTGGGAGAGCAAGATGGTAGCGTAAGAGTTGCACGAGGCAGAGCCGAAAAGAATGCAGCTGTGGCTTTACTTGGACTCTAGACTTTTTAACTGCAAGACTTCTCGACAGGACTTCTCTGCGGTTGTGTAGCTGGCCGGTGGAAGGGCGAGTGTTGTAGTGAGCCAAACTTAGCTCGTTTCTGTGCGGAAATGGCCATTATATGGCGATTTGGCACACCGGCGTTTGACCACAAGGTGATGGCTGTTGCTCTTACTGAATGATTTGTGTACTCCTTGGAAAATTAACTGATGGTTTTCATCACAGTGTCGAGCTTGTTTACTCCAAGGGGCTTTTCTTCGTACCAAACATTCTTGGTTGGCGTCCAGTTCTTTCTCGGATACTAAAAGGATGCATTGATCTTAAGATTCAGCTTAAAATAAAGCTGGAGTGCTTTATAGCCGTCATTATCGGTTTCATACATCCTAGCATTCTTCGCGGAACTAGTTGTGTGATCTTTCAATCCCCTTGGTGGTTTTTCGTAAGCTCGTCGTTAGACGTCGTTGCAAATCTACGGCCGGCAGCATCAACTTCAAATTTAAAGCCGTCTTTGTCAGCTCTCTCTGGCCCTCTCTCCCTCTGATACAAAAAGCAAAAAAACAAAAAAACAATACGACATGAAACCAAACATTTCGTAGCAAGGATGCTGGACTTTTGACAGACAATGCCTCTGATGACCGAAGTTTAACCAATCCTCGTCTACAATTGTTGGCTTATGTTCGGGGTTGCTTTTACAGCTGCGTTTCATGTTCACTAACTGGGCATCCAGCATCTGGTTGGACCTTTGAAACCTGGCATCTGTGGACATCTTGATGTTCCTGTTGTTTGGGGGAAGATTCAGGTTTCTCTCTATTGCATGGCAGAAACCAAGGAGCTTGGGTGTCCCGTACATTTCCCCTCTTTTAGTGCGGGCCTCAGTGTAGAAACGACGCAGGTTGCAGTTTGCGTAAGCTTTGCGGTTTTATATGTATATATGCAAGTATACCAAACATTATATGCACATTAATGTCTTTAAATTCAGCAAAGCCTCTTCAAAATCGAGAATATCAAACACGCATATGACATGAAGACTTTAAATGGATACATGGACTTTTTTTTGTTTGTTTGTTTGTAGTGTTTCATGACTCCCTTTTCACTTGGGCATTGTCGTTTTACATGCCTGTTCTCTCCACAATTGTGGCACTTTATCTTGGACGCTGTGAGGGAAGAAATGTTTTTGTAAACTTGTCCCACAAAATAATTCAAAATAGAGAAAATACATTAACAAGTACATACTGTCTTCATTTATTGCAATTACAGATTGCAAGGACTTGGAATTGAGAGGCATCGGGGTACTTCATTAAGCATAGGTGGTTTATAAAGGGGTGTTAAATGATTTGTTCATATAGTATAGTCTTGCTATGTTTTTTTAAAATTTTTTTTAACAATTTTTATTATTTGTCATTTTCATAAATATAACAATACAAAACAAAATAACACTAGTAAATCATAGATAGGCAGATATATAAAATTAACAATCTATTTAGATATTAGTAATTATTAGAAACTCGGCACATAAGGAATTGAGTTATTTTGGCAGCATAAAAGCAGGTTTAATTAATTAATTTTCTCCCTCTTTTTTAAATAAACCGTAAGCTTATTCCTAGTTTGGGCTATTCGTTTTTCTATTTTTTTGGTATTTTTAACTATAGTTATAAAGATATTTAATTCAGGTCTGACATTTTTTGTTTTACAATACAATATACTTTGTTTTCCCATTAATATAGGATGGTTGATTAAATGAAAGTTATTTCCTATATTGTACAAGCCAAATAAAATATTCATAGGTTCTGAAAGATCCATCACAATATTGCATTCGGCTAGCCATTTTATTACTTCTAACCAAAACAGTTGGGTGTGTCGGCACTCACACAATAAATGCTCGAGTGTTTCATCTTCTCCACATCCGAAAGTACATGATGCTAATTCACAATAACCAAACTTCTTTAACTGAATATTTTTGTACAAAATCCTATTTAGGATCTTGAATTGAAATTCCCTTGTCCGAGTGTTTAAAGCAACTTGGAAAGGCAAAACATAGATTTTTTTCCAATCAAGAGAACAATTTGGGTAAATTGCGTTGTATCTCTCTTGAGCTGTAGGCACCACAAATAGTTTCGAAGCGAATTCTTGATAAAAATCTTTGGAAGTAACTTTAGTTATGTCAGTTTTGACTGAATTTATAAAAACTCTCAGACTTTTAGAGTCATAAACAGCCAATCGCGTTAATCAGACCAAACCAAGCTATGTGGTTGCTTCGGGTCTGTCACGTATCTGCCGTTGAATGTCTGGATGGCTTATGTAAGCTTTTATCGACGCTTTTAATGCAGTTAAAAAATGGGCTATAAGGAGGTTGTTTCTTTAGCTCTCTATTAGGACCGGGGTTGGTTGGATTATGGTCAAATCAAAAAATACTAACCATCAAGTAGATAACATTTGAAACTGTTGTAGCCTGAGTATCAGGCCTTCTGGGGCGCTAATTAGACAATAGGTCTTTACCGGAAGTTAAAATCGTTGCAAAAGCAACGCGAAGTCAGGTATGCCACCATTTTGAATATGTGTTTGTTGTTTGTTTGAAATAAACAAATAAATAAATTGACTTTATTGAACGAGGGTGACATACATTACTCATGGCACAGTAGTGAAATGAAAGATCAAATAAATATAAAGCGTGTTAAGAATCCCAACTGGCAAGGAGGCAAACCAGTTAGCTATATTACAAGCATCTTCGAGAAACTGAATTTGAACTAATCAGAAATCAGGTAGTGGCCACAACGGGACTCGAATCCGGCACCACAGGATTGCGACGCTATGACCACTTGACCATGCTGCCTCCCTATGCTCGTTCTATAGCTCTACATAACAATATTGATGAATCAATACGACCTAAAACTTGCTACTGAATTCTTTTCCTGGTATAAAACTGAAGAAAGAACAAGAATCTTGCCTTCAAAGTCTACTAATCGACATGAAAGACGTCCTCGGCGTCCTTCAAACTGGATATGGCAAAAGCATCATATACCAATTTCTGCCAAAGACATTGACTTCTCATTGGAAAAGGAAGACAGGAGAAACAAAACCATTAAAGTTATAGTCGTTAGTCCTCTAGAACTCCTCTAGGAAGCAACAGACCGCACGTTTGGGACATATCGGTATCAAAGCCGCTTCATTAGAAGACTTGAGTGACAGTGAAATTGAGGGATTAGAGATCGCATTTGGAAGTGCTGAGCGGTGGTTATCAGGCAAGTGGTGACAATAAAGCATAATTTTTGAAAAAAATAACAGCAATGCATATGCATATTTGGTGTGCTTGACTTTGTACTCAAACAGGAGTATAATATTGTAACATCTCACAAGCCTTTCTCCATCACCTTCCTTGATGGCATCAGTCATATTTAAGAATATAAGGCCACACTGTAGTCTAGCATTGTGGTAGTTGGAAATGCCGTTCTCTTTCGATTTGTGTTTGTTAAGGGGTGTCTCTGGAGGTTCGCACTCTTTCTTGTGTTGCACTCTTTCATGCCTATAAAAGAAGTAGCAATGAAACGCATTTAACATGTTTGTTGCATATTAAAACTAATAAAAGATTAGTCTAACTAAACATAGGTTTAGATTTGTTTTTAGCACTCCTTTTCCTTTCAAAAAATCAGGCAACATATTTTTCAGAATTAAGCCAATTCTTTTGTTTTTCCGAAAAAAGCATTTAAATTTTTGCCACCTCTGTCGTGTGTAATACATATACTGTGAGTAATACATAAGGCTATTATCTTTTCATCAGGCCAAGAACATTGTTGCTGAAGCGCTGGGAAAGGTTTATGTTCATGTGAAACTGCTGCAGTGTACAATTCTTTCCACGAAGCATAAGCATCATACATATTTTGTAGCCATAGAGCGTGAACCTCACTAATAGTTAAACCAGCATGTGCATGGGTTAATATAAAGTTGTGTAGTTCTCTGGTTACACCGGTCTTGTGAAACAATATGAACTACGGAATCACACATTTCAGTTGTTTAAGAATCTCAGGATCATGAGCAATGATTTGGTGCCTTTGATCACATAAGTAGACTCTGCTAACTAATAATGCACCGTTAGTCAAACCATAGAGACGCCTCGGTTTGTCACATTTCGTTTTTCCGTCCTTCCATCTAGTGGCCTTCAGTGGTTGGCCTAATGAGCCACATTCGATACAGCTGGGACAACATGTAAGATTGTTTGGAAATATTTCTAAGGGATCCAAAATTATTATGTCATCTACAAGATAACATTCCGGGTCACTTCACACTTGATTTCGCTGCTCTCCTTTGAGAATCGCACCGTGATTCAACCACAGTCCATTCGATCCCTGAGAGGCGGTTCTGTGATTTTTCAGTCTTGCTAAATTTATAGCTTTCCTCCGATATTTTAACGCAGGTTGATATAGAAACTGCATTGTAAAATAGAACAACATAAAACAAGAAACACGTGAGGTTCGCCATATTGTTTTTAGAGAATGACGTACCGCTGACTACCGCTGACTCTAAAAAAACAACACAGGAAGCCCAAGAGCGAGAACCAGGAGAACCAGGAGAACCACTCAAGAACCAGGAGCCCCAGGAGAACCGGGAGAACCACAAGAACCAGAAAACCACAAGAACCATTCGAGAACAAGGAGAACCACGAGAACCACTGGAGAACCACGAGAACCACTGGAGAACCACGAGAACCACTGGAGAACCAGGAGAACCACTTGAGAACCAGGAGAACCACTTGAGAACCAGGAGAACTATGAGAAACAGGAGAACCACTCGAGAACCAGGAGAACTATGAGAAACAGGAGAACCACTCGAGAACCAGGAGAACTATGAGAACCAGGAGAACCACTTGAGAATCAGGAGAATCAGGAGAACTATGAGAACCAGGAGAACCAGAGAACCACTAGAACCACGAGAACTAGCGGAACCAGTGAACAACGACAAAAAATACGTGTCCCCTAAAACATTCATTAATTTCTATGCGACACTTCTTTTTTAATGTTCATCATTTCACGTTATTACTTGATGAACAGTCTGTGACGTCAGCTGTGGTTATTACACCGAAGACCAGCCGGATACTCTCGCACCATGTACAAAACATCAGCAAATCTCTAATTTTGCTTTCTGTAAAAATAGAACTATTTGCACGTGAATGGCACGCCACTTATAAAAAAGATTTCTGTACTTAATGTTGGAACCTTTCCTGCTTAAAAATCCACTTTTCCCATGATGCACTAGAAAAAATGGATGTTGATTTCTGTGCAAGTGAGTAGATTTCTCATGGATTTTTTTAAATGCTCAAGTGGAATTTTTAAACTTGAGGTTCATTTTTTTATGTGCAGTTTTGTGCGTCATATGAATCAAAGGGTTAAGCATCAACTACTTTATGGCATTCCGAGTGCTAAAAATACATATTCCTTCACACCTTTTTTATTACCTTCAGTTAGAAGGTATTGCTTCAAATACTCCTGCTGCTGGGATCAACATTATCAAATATGATAAGATCCATAAATTCCCGTGCTGTTGGTAGTTTTGCTTAATGGCTTTCAACGAAGCAGGGCTTCATAAGGAGAATAGATGTACACTGTTCAGAAAGTGGCACTGTGCATATATTGTAATGAGCAAGATTGCTTTTTATTGGCTTCGTGATCTAGAATTCCTGGAGCTCTTCTTTTCTGTAAATGTTAAAAAACCAGCAGTGAACAGTGGATTTTTGTGTATAAGAGCTAGCCTGTGTATACCACCATAATTAATACTTTTATTTGAAAGAAATGCAGATTCAATCACTATTGATCACCTCCATATTCTGGAAACTCAAAAAAAAAAAAAACATTTGGGGGGGGGGGGGGGGGACCCCACCATATAAAAAATTGATAAGTCATACAGAGGTGATTTGTCTAGAGTAGCCAGCGTACCTCTCTACTGGGGATTTATCAAGCAGGGACAGATGAACAGTTTCTAAAATGGGAGAGGTGGGCTATGTTATGCAAGTGAGGGTTTTCTTATTCTGAGACCAAAAAATGCCAATATTGTAAAAGTTCCCCTTTTCCATCATTGGTGTCAAGGAAAATGTATAGAATTATAGTAATTTACTTTTTTTGACATGAGGAAAGGAATTCATCTTCTTCCCAGCAAAATATATATTCCCAGCTAGCTACTGTTTCTTGTCTAACCTCATCAGGTAAAAGACTTTTAAAATGTTAAAGAACAATATGGAATATAATCAATTCATCACAAATCTTTTGCATAGATGTAATAGGAGTAGACTATACACATTAGACCACACTCACTGGCAGATCCAGGATCCTTCAGGGTTTTTCAAAGGGGGGTCCAGCTTTTAAACACAACAGACTGTATATGTGAAAATCAAAGGTCTCAAAGCAAAACTTCAAACATTTTTAATGTGAAGGGGGGTCCAGTGGACCCATTTTTACCCCCCTGGATTTGCACTTATACTTTTCACCTCTAAATCTGGGCATAGAGACAGGTTATTGCTGCAAATCTCACAGTTACTATTAATATCACTTAATAATAATACTGTTTTTAAATTTATCAGTTTGCCACTCAAGATACATACAATTTCAACATGGAGCCTCGATTTTGGTGCTAAATTGAATTTTCTAAATATTTTAACCAAAAAAAGTATGCAAGAAAGCTACTCTTTTGGAATTGCTGTTATAACTTATTTTTATCTATCCAGACTAAACTTCAAACATTATCATTTTCAGCTGGTCCATCTGAGTGGTACATTAAAGCTGGGCTGGCCCATGGACTACATGGTCTTGAAGGCATCTACACAAAGTTTCGGATACACCATCTACATATGGTAGTAAAACTGTTGTTCTGTAGGCTGGTTGGCTTTTTGGCTGGCTGGTCTTGTTTTAGTGACTTTCTGCAAGACATCGCAAGACATTTTAGAGGTATTCACATACAGACTTTTTTCACGATATCGCTTGGCATGCTCAAAGCTTGCAGTGAAATGTCCCAAAACGTGAAACAACTTTTTAGTCTGTTAAAAAAGGTGAAACTAGGCAAACATAATTTTCATAGGAGAGAATACGAAGAGATGAACTGTTAAACAACGGCTTGCGTAGAATCCTTACTATGGCTTTAATTGTGGAAAGACTGAATCTACCTCATTTTACTTTTTTGAGTGAAGATGGATTTTCACAAGCTGGAACAACTATTGGCACTTTTCCAGTCCGGTTGACGATTTTGTCTTGAATGACATGAACTAAAAGATAATTACGCAATATCTTTTAATAATAATTAATAATTTTCATCCTTTTTTCGCTTATACACTCTCAGTGAACCGCAGCCTTTTTCAATTTATCTGAAATTTAAAAAAGGCTCAGTAAATTTATGGAACATAAATATATCTTTAATTTTTTTTAATCATTATTGACTACCTGCTGTGACAGACAACTACTTCAGTTATAAATGCCCGTGTATTAGAAAACAAACTATAAAGTTTTTACGCATATATACCGTTTAATTCGTTTCCTCACCCAAAATAATCGCATTTCTAATGCCCACTGACTATCACTGTTAATGGCGTAGTTTTCGATCTTTCCTTGCAATTTTGAAAGCCGGTAGAGCTTTAAGGGAAAACTCGCAAGACCATGCGTTGTTGCCTGCTCCTTGAGGCCAAAAAATTCGCCTAAATACTGTTTTAATTTTGGCACAGAGGATTGTAAAGCGAACTCAATGGGTACTCGAATTTGGTGGCTTTCCTCGTCCTTTCTATAATAGCTAAGAAGAACTTTAACGATACCACTATTCATAGTGACCAAAGCGTCCAAATCGAGGGGAAGTAATCAAAGGTCAACTCAACTCTATTACATCAACAATAAATACGTACCAGAGTATCAAGTGACACAAGGCAATATGATGGCGAATGGCCTGAAATAGCTTTTGAATTAAAAACAATCACATTTTTTAAAATTTATGAATCAAGAATATAACATTCGCTTACCTGCCGTTTTCTTCGCTCAGAAAGTGGTTCCGGAGTGGCAATAACGCTCATATCTCTCATAGGTATAGATTCTTTGATCAATACTTTATTGAATTTGGCATCGGCCACCCCTTCAAGCTGTGGTGCTAAGTTTCTAGTGTAGCATGACTCTTCGAAGTGAGGCATACTTGCTTAATGGCTCCCGAAAATCATGCCGATGTCTTTGCACAAATTTTACCCATTTCTCTCGAATAGCTGGATCAGAAGGAAACTGATGCATTTTTACATTGGGTGTAATAGTGGTATTTTTTACAGCTTCGCTTATTTGGAGCACCAGCGACACAATATCTTTATCCTCTCCGAGTTGGTCTGTTCTCTGCCATTTTGTTTTGATACTGGATGCGAAACTGCAACCAAAGTGACGTCACAAGCCTAAATCACTTGATGTTTTGGTTGCGCGATTCAAATGCCATTTTTAAAAGCCCAGATTGGAAAATTCAAATCGCTATAAAATCGTAGGTTTTTATTGAAATCATCTGAAATTTTGGAAATTTTACATCATCGATGGCTCAGACAAGCAAAACGTATTTTCAAGTAATCTTTGTTTTATATTAAGCTGAAATAAGCTTATCTTACGGAAAATTGATTCCTAATTGTTTTCTCCATGTGAGTCATAAGCTATTTTATCGTAATATTTACGTTATTTTAAAAGTTGAGCGGATAAGAAAATCCATTAAAATGACTAAATACAAGATTAGGTTTTATACTACAGTACAATTCCCTCAGATAATTTACACTAGCTATACTGAGTACATATTCAGTTTGCACATAAACTTGACTCGCCTTGAACTTTATAGCATCTCTGTTCTATAGCCTACATAGCGACGCATTGTACGCAGGCTACTGTTCTCAAGAAAAATCTGAAGGTCGTGGTTCACGATTAAGAAGCTTGAAATATGAATTTAATATCGATTAAAAAATGAAAATTGTTCAAAAAAAAGCTTCAAAATTTATGAGAAAACAATTTATTAGATTGCATATTGTTTGCATCTTCCCAATTATTAATTTTGATAATTTTTGTGCGAGGTAAAGAGCCTCTTTGTTTTGATTAGCTTTGACTGCCAGCTCTCCTTAACACTTGGTCAGGGTTTCTTCTTGATCTGCATTGATGGTCAATATGTCATCATCATCATTATCGTCGTCCACATTACATTTAGCAGTACCACAACCATCATCATTATGTTTTGGTCTTGACCTGTAAGTACGGTCTGGCTTTGTGAAACAAGCCTTGACTTTCTTGCTTGTTTCATTTATGACATCTTCCACTTGATCCTGACTAATTGGACAGATTTGTCTCCCTTCAGCACATAGAATATAAACAAGATGGCTCAGCAGCAGTAAGGGGGACTCGCGGTCAATGTCAAAGATTTACGGGTTTTACAGGCGGTTTAAGGAAGGCGCCGGCAGCGGGAAATACCCGCGCGACAAGTCCTTACTGCTGCTGTGTTGGGAATCAAAGATATCGCAAACGGAGGTTAAGATATCCTTTACATATAGATGGACACCATCACAAGCATTCGAAATAAAACTGTGCGCCGACTGCGAACTCAGGTGTTGGATCGCCTGGATGCTGACTTTGCCTTCACAACATTTATGGAGGGAGATACGGACGAGACGATGACAGAAGAAAGGGCTGAAAGAATAATTAACTTAATACCCGAAGGTAACTACCGGTTGGAGCTAACGTTCATAAAGTATTTAGACGGCGAGTGGATGATAGAAAAGGGGCGCAATCCTATCAGGGCGTCTGGTAAGAAGGACCTGTTTGTCTTAAACGAAAACACACGCCCGGGAGCATTGGTAGGAATAGACATGCTGTTCTACGAGGTTGCTTACCCTGTTACCGTAGTCATTTACGGTGCGTACAAGATAAAGACGCCAGACGTTAAGAAGTTGAAACCGATGCGACATCCCGGTAATTGCGTAGGGAAGTTAGTAAGAGAGTTCTTTGAAGACTCCTCTCGGGGCGGTAAACTGACTTTAAAGAGAAGAGAAGCCATCAGGAAATGGGAAAAAGATACTAATAGGACCGGAGGGTTGATAGACAACATCAAGAAGTTAGAAACGGCGCTGGAGAGGCGAATCCATGTGAAAGATATCACCGACGGCTTTATTTACTCCGGAACACACAAATATGGGGGCCGTGGTGCGCCTATAGTCATCTACCAGCACAATGGGCACGCCTGGCGCGAACTGCGGTTCCCAAGAAAGAAGGAAACGAAGGTCTATAAGAATTCTCCATTGGCAGAGTTAATCCATGAGAATTCCATTTGGTTGATGGATTCAGAAGGAAGTCAGTTTATGACGCAAGACGGCACTTTGTATCGACCCGAAATTGAACAACAGCGCATTCAAAGCGCCTGTGAGACCTTAGGGGAAGACTTCTCTGACGAGGTCCTTAGCAGTCGCAGCTTGGACTTCTTAGCCGCAAAGAAAAGAAACGGGTGGAAATCCACCCCAAAAGAGTTCGGAGACATAGCCAAAGCCTGTGTAGAACACGGTCACGGTGGTCTGTGGAACATGGAATACGACGAAGACCAATACGTGTCTTTGGATATGAAACACTGTTACCCTGCAAGCTTTAAAGGTCTAGGAGATTGTAAGGAATATTACGACCGTTACGGACATCCAGACTCCCAATTCTTCCGTGTGTCTCTAGATGGTCACTACGACTCCCCGGCAACGGGGTTTGTACGATTGACCTCTTGGAAATTAGCGTCGGGCCTGCATCCAATAATCTATGCGTGGTACGGAAAGCACCTGCAGGAGAAAGAATGGATACCGGTGCCCTTATTGAAGTTCTTTGAAGAGCGTAAGCTGCTCGAATACACAGCGCATGAAGCCATACTTTGTCATAGCGCCTTTACACAATGGCTCCCATAGCACAACCCCACAGCGCGGATTGTTATAGGTAAATTCACACAGGGCGCTAAAGAAGGAGAAAAACATATGCAGCGTCGCTTGATAACAGACGAAGGCGAACTAAGCTTCCTTATAAAGCGCGCACATGACCAAGGAACGATGGTGTCCGTGGAGAAATGGGATTATTTCATAGAAGCCGAGCAGAGAGAACGTAAGTGGAATGCTTTGTGTTACTACCAGGACCATCGACCGCAGTATTATCATCTGCGTGCCAGCATGCTTGCATATGCGCACATTAACCTTCTCGCGATGTTACTGCGGTTTGACAAAGAGGACGTTCCGCGCGTAGCTACGGATTCCTTGTATGTAAAGCCCGAAGTGTTAGAAAAGATGAAGGAATTCTACACCGACGACGAACTCGCAGAAAGTGGTCAATGGCGTGTCAAAGATGAAGAAATAAAAGCTTGGAGAGAACGCGTAGAATATCACGGCGAGCACACCCGGGGCACCGTAACGCCGACGGAAGAGCCATTACCGTCGGTTGCGGACCCAATCTCTTACCAACGCTTCTCTTACCTTTACGGTACGGGAGGCAGCGGTAAGACGACGCGCGTACTGCAGTTATTCCCAAAAGTAAAGGTGCTAACGCCAACGCACCGTTTGGAAAGAGAACTCTGCGAAATGGGCCACGACGCTCAAACGTACCACAGCTTCTTTCGTTGGAATGGCCAAAAGTGGGTACCAGAGGCTATCCACGACGTACCACCAGTAATACTTTGGGATGAGATTTGCACCGTGCCTTTGGAAATCCTGCAGGAGTTCGTAGAATTCCTCCGTGGAAAGTGTCAAGTGATATTCGCCGGAGATCCCTGCCAGCCTCCTCCAATAGCCGGAGAGATGCCCCACGAATGGCTAAAGGGGTTCGTAGACCATGCGGAGGAAATTAACGCCGACTACCGCAGCAAGGATCAAGTAAGATACCTGAAAGCGGAATTAAGGGGCCTCAGTGACGCCGAGCAATGCAAAACACTGCGCAAACGCGTACGGGCGAAGAAATACGAGGACTTCCTTTACACATGGCATCCAAAGGATCTGGTGCTGAGCAGCAAACGCGCAGCACAGTCTCGCATACAAAAGGATTTGCTAAATATACACCAAGAGCGCTTCCCCACGCATCCCGTACCTGTTTGCTACAAACCCCATGACACCCGCATGCAGCGCCGCGACGTCTGGGTACCTGGTACCGACATCCAACTGCAGAACGCAGTAACGCATGATAAAGCCTGGGTACCCATAGAAAAGGTGGAAAAAATAACCTCCCATCCAGATTGGCGCTTAGGTTATTGCATGACAGTCCACAGCGCGCAAGGGCTTACCATAAAAGAAACCTTATGGATCATAGACCAGCGGCTGTGTTGGAGCAACCTTATCTACACCGCCGTAAGCCGCGTAGAATATGCCAAGCAGTTGAAAAGAGCCTGGGGGCCGCAACTGCGTTACGATAAGACGCCAGAGGACGTAGCCAAAGAGAATATCGCCAAGAAACTCCTTCGCTACAAGCGGCACGACGAAGAAAAAAATATGACGTTCGACCTATGCGTGGACGACGTCTATAAGAAAGGGGCACGGTGTGCCAAGTGTAACATACCTCTACTATGGAGGTTTGACCCAAATCACGATCAGCAGTTCTCCGTGGATCGCATAAATAATAAACGCGGCCATTGTAGAGGCAACGTAAGGTTGACATGCCTAGAGTGTAATCGGGCGCGTGGTGCTGCGCTACTTTGAAGGGCAGCTAGCACTACTCTGAGTCTTTGGGGACTATGAGCAGCTCTTCCTTGACAAATCCGCGACTTGGGCCATCTAGGTAATACAACACGGGTTGCCCTTCCTTGGTGACGGACTTCGAAATCTCATACGTTTCCAGGGACCAGTTAGGATCCGTGGCTCTCTTACTGCCACCTTCGAGTTCCCCCGGCTGATAGAGGTATCTGACCACTATGTCGCGGGGGAGCTTCTTTTCCTTCAGTCCGACCGCCCTCGAACTTCTGACGTAGGACTTGTGTTCCACGTGTTTCTTTTTTATGGCATCCCTGGGTTTCATTCCCGTAGCCCTGGCCGCCTCGTTGTTCAAAGCCACGATGACCTGGGGGAGCCTCTGAGTCCATTCCCTGTTGCGTTTGGAGGGATCTTCCAGCTCTTTCCAATACTGGTATCCAAAGAGACGCTCGGCCAGGGTTTTATTGAATCTTTCGACAATGCTCTGACCCCTGTGGTACTCTGCCTTGGCTCTCCTAATTTTAGTGCTGTGGTCTTTCAGGGTCTTAGTAACCACGCCCATGAACTCTGTCCCCGCATCCACTTGCAGTAGCTTAGGCCATTTCAAGACGCGCTTATAAATCCTACCTAGGGCTTCTGCGACTTCCCCAGAATCCTTGCTGGTTATGGGTTCGGCGTCCTTATATCTGCTTGCGATATCGACTACGGTCAAAGCGTACCTATAGGTCTTTTTTCTCACCTTGTCGTGCGGTAAGAAGAGCAAATCCGCCTGATGAACTTCATTGGGGGCATTTACGGTGAAGCTGGGCCTGGGAATGTACTTGGGCACGGGAAGATAAACCTGCCAGAGGGTTTGTTTTCTTAGCCAGTTCTTAGCCGTTTCATCTGATACCCTGGCCGCGGTCGCGAGTTTCTTGATAGCCGACGGTCCTTTCCAATAGCCTTCAGGCCCGTAGTAAATCCTTTTGAGTTTGTCCTCTACGCGGCCCATTATATGAATTCCAAAACAAGATTGATCTTTCGCCCGTTGAAATCCACCGTCTCTCCGTCCACTTTAATGGTGATGTTTATGCTTTCTACCAAATGAGACAAGTCATAGCTTAAAGAAATGGGAGTGTATTCTACCAGGTCAAATGGATTACCTTTAGGCGGAAACTTGGACATAAGAGAAGACTTTTCTCCATTGTTGTAACTATGGACCAAGTCGCAATAGACTTCGTAAGAGGATGCGACTTTCCATTTCACAGGTATGGCTGTGTCGGTAATTGTTTTGCCCGAGGCACATAATAAAGATCCCAATGGGTCAGACTTTCCAAAAGTCATTGAATAGTTTGGCATATTGTGTTTGAGGGTCATTTCGTGCGGCAACCCCGTGGTGAGAGTATAACCGTGTTTTGCTAATTCCTTGGCCAGTGTGATTGGTGTGTAATGTCCATCGGGCAGCAATACGGCTTGATAGTTAGATCCTCCTGTATGCTCAGTGACTATGCCCCTAATCAGGTTATGCCAAGAATTGTACAAAGAGCAACTTATGAGCCGAACCTTATGGGCTTTGATGGGAGGATTCAAGTAAGTGGTAAAGTCATTCTTGTCGCTTTCCAAAAAGACGATCATTATATTAGATACGCCAAAGCCGCGCCTCCTGCCAGCCCTGCAACTCCTACAAATACCAGCTCATTGTCTTTTTGTTTCTTAGAAGGCTGGTAGTAATTCTTGAACTGAGGCCTTTTCAACCCCGTTAATGCCGCGGGGTGTGCTTGCGCATAAAGTTTGAAGGCGTAGTCTGTGTTTTCGAAGTTCTTATCCGCCTGCATCTTGTCTTGGTAGTTCTTATCCAACCAATCCCTGTAAGCTTGTCTTTTTTCATTCCAAGCTGCCACGTCTCGCTGATATTTCTCCAGCGCTAAGTCGTGTCTCTTCCTTTCGGCGGCCAATTCTCCGCTTTTGTCGCCTCTGACTAATCTATCCAAACACTGACCACCATAATTAGCTCCAGTGAATGCTAAAGCTGCAATAACTCCACCTACGAACACGCCAGCCATATATATTAGAAAATCACAGGGATTTTCACACCGTAGGTAGGTACTTTTCCTTCTGTAGGTAATTTCTTAGCATGATAGCCCCGCATACGGCAGCGGTCATCTTAGCAAAGTTACTCAGGTTTTTGCTTGGGTCCTCAGTAAGGTCCTCCTTTAGGACTTCCTTACCTACCCAGCCAATACCGGCGATGATGGAGGTTGTGATAGCAGCTTCTTGGACGGCGTCAATTAATTTGGTTGACATTATATTACAAAGCGAGAAGGTTACTCCATTTCAGGGATCTTACTTTTTCTAACAGCCGGTTCCACAGGTGCGTGCACGGGCGCGTGATATGTTGGTGGTCCTACCTTTTTCGTAGCCCGCCATTGTAAGTAGAGGCTGCCTGCTGCTATAGCAACTCCTAACGCGCCAATGACGTACCCAGGATTAATAAAGGATTCCTCTTCTCTTTCCTCCACCTTTTCTTCTTTTTTGGCTTTGTTTTTCCTGTTCATCTCTGCGAGCTTCTTACCGGCAGCAACTCTGCCTGGAGATTTAGCCTTGGTGATTCGTCGCTCCTCTACTTGAGGGGTTTCCTCCGCCTTCGATTCAGCTTCACTCATTTATATCTAAGGACTTGAAGGACTTGATAAGTAACTTAAGACGACTTGACTAAGTACTTAAGGATGACTTAACTAGGTACTTGAGGCGACCTGGGTAATTCCCGCGAATGACTTGACTAAGTACTTGAGGTGCCTAAGCAAGTACTTGATAAGTCACTTGCAGGTACTTGACTAGGTACCTCAGCAAGTGCCGCCTCGAATACCCTTTCGACTTCTCTGTCCTTCTTGAAGTCCTTCCAAGAGGCACCAAAGGTGCCCGCAAGTTCCTTCAAGTCGACGTGCTGAGCTATCCTTTTTACCATGACTCATGACATGGGTAACGTCCTGCCCTTCGATGGCGTACCTTATCCTATCGGGCGCCCAAAGGGTGTATGTTCTTTTTTTATTCTTTAAGACCAAACGCAGGCGGTCCAAGTCTTCAAAGACTACGTAATTCTTTATCTCGTAAATCTCCCCCACGGTTAAATCCCTCCAGTGTGTTTGTATGAACTTTAACTCGTTAAATTTATCCTTATCCATTATACCTATGGAATATTCTCAAATGCGTTGCCAGAGTCTGCGCGCTCTTAAAGCGCTTGCAGCACCACCTACATGGCAGGCGAATTCCTTGTGCATACTCCGTGATCTCCCTGCAAATGACGTCGTAGTCGCTGCTAATCATTACTTTATAACCGTTTTCTTCATACCTCTGTAAGAGGCGGCGTTGATCCTCAGATAATACCCCGTTGCCTTTTGGAGTCTTCAGCTCGATGCAGAAGCCGCGGTAATGGGTGTGCGCATTCAGGATGAGCAGGTCGGGTTGCCCTCGCTGATATCCTTTCTGCCAGCATTTTATGCGCTTTCCATCCGAATCCTGCAGTTCGCCTAGACCAGGGGTCACGAGCATTTGGGGGTAAAACCTGCGGATGTAGTCTACTACCTTTTTATGCAGGTCGAATTCATTTTCTATTTTGAATACCAACTTGTTTGGACCGTCAAACCGCTTTTCTATCTCGTACTTGCCCGTTTTACGCAGCGCGGGTAGGACTTCCTCAAAGACCCAATCACGAAACTCCACAGCTTTGGGTAGCTTAGAGCTAAATATCAGTTCGTACAAACCAGGTTCGGATATAAACACGGAATGTGGTTGCGTAGTAGGGGAGCGGTGATTTGAAGCCCCTTGTAGATCAACCCATCTTTTCTGGTATTTCTCAGATACGTGTGCTCTAATTGCATCTCTAGGGCGCTCATAGCCCAACGCCAAAGCCACCTCCTTTCCCCTGAAGTACAGTTTGTCGCCTTGCACTATGCATTGCAGTTTGGTTTCGTTGTTTTGAAATACGCGAAGCATATTATACGTAAGGAATATTTTAATAAGCAACGCTCTTTAGCTGATTCATTTCTACGCTCAGTTGCGCGTCTGAGACTACGAAAACGTAGCAGTTTATCTTATCACCGTCGCCCGCACTGGTGTTCTTGGTGCGCTTGATCTCCAATGTTATACCATCCTGGGTGTTTACTAGACGTAAACCCTGGCCATGTAGGTCTTCGTCGTTAATGGTGCGCATGTCAATCCATAACGCATACTTATCCTTAAAGAATTCCTCGGGACTTACCTGGTCGCCAAACTTACGCTTTACTTCTCTGTACACGTCTGCAGGCTTTATTCCCTGCGAGTAGACCTTGTTTGGAACCCCGTTAATATTCACGCCGACGTTAGTAATGTTGGGGTTGTGAAAGGCTTCGGAGTCGCGCTTACCGGCCTCATAGGGCTTAGCAAACACCAACATCAACCCCGTGAGACTCCTTCGGGGGAGGTTAATGCTTTGGTTAATAACCTCATCCGTCTTATCCAGGAAGCTGAACGTCTTATACATCACTACGTGGTCGTAAAGGAATGCCTTGCCGGAGCTGTATTCCATGCCAGCGCTACGGGCCAGTTCTTCGCTGTACACGGTCTCATACTGCAGCTCTAAGTTGGTGATGGAATAGGGATCCACGGCTCCACTAATTGCGCTGTCCATGCCTCCTATGACGTTCGTAGTGTCCGCCAATGTTACTTCAAACTGTAACTCGGATAACTGTCTGGGGTAGTACACGCCATGATTCGTAATCACTTCAAAGTCCAGTGGTATGACATACTTGCTACCATAGGCGGTCTTTACCCTTGTTGCGTCTGCTACTGCGGTTGCTCCACTGGAGTCCGTAGGCGCTGGGTTGGTTTCACTGCGAAGCTTACGAAGGATAACGCTTCCAATTCCCTGCTCTATCTTTTGTGCACGGTCGAAGGCTGTTAGCCACAGATCCTTATACGTGGTGTACAAATCGTACCTATTCAAATCCAAGAGGGATTCCCCTGCGAACTTGATTCTCATCTTAGAGACGAGGTTCCTACCCACGTTATTGACGGTATAGCGGTTGTCCTTGGTGCTTGGTTGTATTGCTAGGTCAAACCTTAAAGCCAAGGTGCCGGGTACCAATACTAGGTTATCCGTTAGGCGGGGCACGCCTACGTACAGCGTCTCCCCTGGCTTAGCGCTAGAAGGCGTGAATGTGACCCGGTGAAAGGTGCGTTCTGCTTTCAGTCCGCCAACCTGCTTAGGTAATACGTTGGGGTTTAACTTTGAGCTTATCATATATAATGGAAGTAGAAGGAACGGATTTTGATCCCCTTACTGAAGAAGGTCAAGTCGACATTAACGACGACGAATTCGACGCATGGACTAAAGGCGCGGATACCGACCCCCTAGTTTACGACGCAGCCCTAGAAAACAAGTATGGTGGCAGATGGGAACGCTTCAAAGCTGCCTTAAGAGATAAGTGGATATCTAAGAAGCCTAATGAACCCATTCCTGAGTACTTGGAACTTCAAAACGTGGACCAGCCGGAGGAGGCAGCCGCGCGGGAGACCGTAGAGTGGGCAAAGCAAGAGCTAGCGCAGCGCTATTCCCACCTCGATGCCGACGGCATAAGACTCACAGAACGCGGAAACAAAGTCCTAATAAGCGTCCAAGACTTGAGATTTCCCGACAAAGACCGCTGGACGAAACCACAACCCCTCTTTGATGAGAATGGTGACGTTAGGGGTGACGTCTCAAGATTAAAAGGCTTTCAGCAGGCTACTAGGAGCATGTTAGAAAGGCTGGAAACCCTAAATGAAAGGGTCAGACTAGAAAAACGCGCCGAGGGGCTGCAAAAGGCGCTGGAAGAAAAAGAGGCGGCGTACGAAAAGCAAAGTCGACTACTTGCTAATGCTGAGAAAAAGTTTAGTCAACGAGACGTAAGAATGGAAGAAATGACGAAACACTTAGATCAGGCTTTACGTGATCGGGATAAAGCAGAAAGGGAGTTGGAGGAGGCTAAGAAATCGCACGCTCCAACAACAAAGGCGCTAGAAAAAACGTTAAAGGAAAAGGAACTAAGCTATAAAAAGCAGTTACTGCGGCTGGGTCAAAGTAAAGACGAAAGCATACTGCAAATTAAACGAGAGGCTGAAAAGGCTTTAGATGAAAGGGATACAGCTCGACAGGCCTTCAGGCTTGCCTTGCAGGACCTAAACACGACCCAGGAACAAGTTAGGAAATTAGACACCACCATAGAGGGGTCTTTAGTAGAGCGGCGGCAGTTGATTGCTGAAATCAACATTAAAGAAGAGCAAATCCAGCAAAGGACTCAGGCCATCGAAGATTTGGAAAATAACATATCCGAAAAGCAGGAAGTAATCGAGGACCTAACTCGCTCCGAAGAAGAAAGGGAAGCAGCTCAAAAGGAAGTAGAAACGCTTGAGGTGCGCCGCGCAGAATTGCAGGCGGAAAAGGAAAAATTGGAAAAGGAGCTGGGGCTTACCACCAAGGAAAAAGTATTAAGAGGTCTTTTAAAGTATGGCATTCCGCTAGCATTTGCGGTCGCCATTTCAAGCGTAGTAGGAGTCATCCTTAACGCGCTTAAGGCTACGGGCGCAGGCGTAAAGAAATTGGGGGCTGGCTTAACCGAATTAGGGGGGAAAATGGCAGCCGGTCTTCCTGGGCTGCTGGGTTCGGTTGTTTCCTTGGCACTTAGGGCCGGCGGAGAACTGTTGAAGTTCGTGGGGAATAACATTTGGATCCTCGTAGTAGCTATCGGCGTGGTACTCCTGAAGAAGATGAAGGGTTAATCTTATCCTTGTGTATTATGTCGGGCTTATCGTCGTCGGGTGTCCGAGGCGTCCTCGACTGGGGATAAGTAAAGATAGTATTCGCGCCGCCTTGATAATGCGGAACTAGTGGTATGGCGGTCATAGTAGAAATGGTCTTATGATGCCAGGTCCTGTCGGGGGTGTTAGCGTATCCGTCCGTGCTATTTATGAAAGCATAATAACCAAGATTGCTACTACCGTCAGGGTAAATCTGTAACTTAGCATACTTACAATTGACTACCATTTGAAACGTAGCCACGTAAAACGCCTCGGAACTAAATGGATATGGCTGCGCTGAGAAATGAGTAGGACTTCGATTGTTGGTAGATGCCCTATAAGGGGCTAAAGGCTCATCGTTCTCGTCAGCCAACCTAAACCCTATGATTCCCGCCCGCCCCGAGTTAACGATAATACTACAAACGATCAACGCAAGACCTCCAACTTCAACCCACATCCCAATATCGAGCCAGGCGTGATCAGTATACCGCTCATCCCTTAAGTAATAAGCGTAATGGGCTTCCTTCCAATGTGGATTCATATACTTCAGCAAACATAGTTTGCTTCTAGAGACTAAGCACCGTAAGAGTGCTTATGGTCTTGTGGTTATAGGTCGTATCCCTTTGATTTTCTATGCTATTTACGCAAACGCTCCCGGTGTCGTCTACGCGTATTTGCAACTTTACCTTCCCATGGCAATCAGCAACCATGTGAAAAGTCCAAGTCGTAAGATTCTCAGCGCTATTCGTTGGCGGCTCTACGGAAAAATGTACAGGCTCCCTGTTGTTCGTCTTCGCGCGCATAGGCTGCAGTATGCCATTGTCATCCAGGAACCTGAAGCCCACGTTGGCGTGGCTGCTCGTGCCAATGCAAATACTACAAAGGATTAACTTCTTTCCTGAGTAGTTCAAATTCACGGACATGCCCGTGACATCAACCCAAGATGCCTGGGTGTATTTTTTCTCGCCTGTGTAAGTCGTATAAACACAATCTACTCCAGCTACGTAGGGGTTATTCATCGCCATATATAATAACTCAGACCAACACCCGCTACTGCTAGGCCGGCTTTTAATAAGTTATGGTCATATTCCTCAGGTATCGTAGGCAGGACCTTCTTCTTGATTACGTTCTTTGGTTTCCCTGCAGGATTCTCTACGTGCTCCTTTTTTGGCTTCTCCACGAAATGGGGAATGTTCCTAAGAGTGTCAGAGTTCACGTCATTCACCCCAAACTTCATATCCTTGGTAGCTCGCTGCAGCTTATTGTTGTAACCCACGACGGAATTGGCGTTGATAACCAAATTACTTGGCATTAACCAACAACCAGGCGACAAAGCGTAATCCAGTCGCACTTTAGACTGCTGCACTGCAAGTTGATATCTCTGCACCAACTTAGAGATCTCATTCTCGATAACAGCGCTTTCGAAGAGGACAAGGAATACTTGTTGCGTTTCCTGCGACGCACCGGAGGCATCTACGATGGGGCTGCGAGTGCTAACCTGGGCCCCTAGAATGCAGTAAACAAAGGCTTCGATGCTTCGATTAATCCTTGCTAGGTTTTTCAGTCCAATGCCCTTTGCGGCAAAGAAAGGCGCCCAAGGATACTTTTCTTTGCTTTCTATGTAGTAAATTAGATTACCCTTCGTTCCGCTGCCTCCTAAGTCGGAGAATTCGTAAGAGCTAGGATACCCCATGCCCGGCCTTTCTATGCTGGCACCAACATACGAAGCATAGGTGTAAGTCTCTCCTAAACCATGGGCGGTGCCCTCCTTGTTGCGAAAATCAAAGTTGGTAAGCTTAAACTCATTCCTTAATCGCTCCCATGCAACTTTGTCATACTTGTTATCCTTCGGGTTAAAGATAGCGTCACTAGGAAGCGGCGCTCCTAACTCAAACAATATCCTGCGAATAGTAAAGGCAACGTGGAATCTTAGGAAAGGAATATGGAACATATCCGCGGCTATACCACATCCTTTAGTAGCAGCCCAGACAGCAAAGTTCAACTGCTGCGGCCAATACCGCATGTTGGGACCTGATAACCATTCTCTGGATTCTTTCCCCGAGTTATGTTTCATGGCAGTTTCTCTAAAGATGTCTCTGACTTTTGTCTTGAAAGTCGTAGGGCCCACGGGGATTTCTAAGGAGGTAACCATCTTAGCAAAGTCATCCGCTCCACCTTTGTTGTCGTAAAATGGGTAATTCTGGGTGGTCACTAGTAGATTCTCTGGGAAGTTTGACTCCTTTTCTACCGTCTCAGGATGCTCGGCGGTCGCCTTTGGCTCCAAGTCCGCATTACTGTACATTCTGGAGCCTTTAAAGTAAATCCCATCGGGTCTACGCTCAAACTTACTAGGGTCTGCATGTGGAAACATCTTCCTAAAGGCCCTCCAGTTGGCATAATCCCGGTTGTCGTGATGTGGCTGCTCCTCAATATCATTCCCAAAAGCGTCGTACATTAGTATATATAATGGATGTTATACCTTCAGCACCTAAGTTGTACCCAGATGTTCCCTATACTACACCTAACGAACTAAACGCGCAGAATTTCAGGCTTAATAAAGCGAACTTAATCCTGGCTTACTTGGAAGGGCAAACAAAACACTATGAAAAAGTCCGAAAAAAGTACGTCAGAGCCCGTAGCACGCTACATAAGATTGCGATAACTTCAGGGTCCATATCTGTTGTGTTAACGGGCTCCGGCGTTGCTACTTCGCTTACTGGGCCGGGAATAATTGTTGGAGTTCCTTTGGCCGGCGTTGGGGCAGCCTGTGGTATTATTTCGGCTGTTGCTACGGGTATTATGAAACAGTTGTCAAGCAAGATATCCAAGCATGACACGACAATAGCTCTGTCAAGGGCTAAAGTAAATACTATTACCGATCTTGTCTCAAAGGCTTTGCGTGACAGAAAGATAGACGACGTTGAATTCTCGCTTATTCTGGCCGAAGAGGAAAAGTACGAGAAATTAAAGTCGGACATAAGGAATAAAAAAACAGTCGTAAAAGATCTTTCCGAGGAATCTCGCAAAAAGATTTACCAAGAAGCGAAAGAAGAGCTTCAAAGAAAGCTTGCTCAGTAAATATCGTGACAGGATTCTATTTACATATCAAACGCCGGCTGTCTGGTTCATATGCAAATTAAATATAATAATTTTCACATACATAAGCGTCCAGATGTGTCTGGCGTTCACTTGTGATCGTGGGACTTTGGAGCTGGGGAGGCCTAAAGTCCCGAGTTCAAGCCTCGCTGTAGACGCATTTGGACCGGTTGCTGTGAGTGAAAAAAAAAGGCCTCCCCCACTCACAGCAACCGGCGGGGGAGGGGTGGAAAGTGCGATTCAACCCCGCGATGGGGGGTTTCGCGATTGGAAAAGTCAGGGGGTGTCTCGGGAAGCTGTCCGGAGTTCACCCTCTGGTGGGTCGTAAGAAAGATATATGTGTATGTACTAGAGGGCCTCTGGCGCGGGATGAAATAAGCCCCGTAAGCCCAAAATGCAAAAAACCCCACTGGGGATAGCTTGGTGTTCTGCGCGATGCATTCCCCAGTGGGGTTTCTGGCAAAATAAACGCCAGTTTTGCATTTTTATTTTCTCGGAATCCATCCTAATAGGGGGTGGTTGGGGTCTATTTTGTAAAATATTTCGTAAATTACGTCAGGGTAATAAGGAATATTCTTATCCAGCCGACAAAACATCCACTCGGCTTTTGTCATATCAGAAACCTCGGGAATAGACTTACCGGTAATTTCAGACAAAAGATAGGGAATAGCTTTGTAATATTTCCCTAGTTTTAATTTTTTCAATGTTTTCGGTAGACTTTGCGGGGTTGGCTCTTCTAAATGGTCTATGATTTTCTTCTTTACTTCGTTGTTTAAATATACCGGTCGATAACCTTGGATATGACTCATCCAGTCCCTGAAGTATTTTATTCTTTTGTATGGGGTTTTCTTACGACCTCCATTGGCGTAATATTGCTCTCTGGTAGCATTTGGTACGGCATTACGAATATTCTTACCACATTCGTAACACTGTGCTGACGTGTCGTCTTCTATTTGCATTTTCTTACCACAACACCAGAAACCCTTGGGCTTGGGTATGTTAACTTTGGATCTTAGGCAAATTATACAGAAGTCATTGGCGAACTTTTTACATTCATGCATATATAAGACAAATATTCCTAACATAGCAGCAACAAATAACGGGACGCGGGTATTTCCCGCTGCCGGCGCCTTCCTTAAACCGCCTGTAAAACCCGTAAATCTTTGACATTGACCGCGAGTCCCCCTTACTGCTGCTGGCTCCTACTTGTAGCAGAGGAAGGCAATTTAAACTGCTTGCAAGTATGGCAAAATTTTCGTGTTGCTGGAGAATTGTGTTGTGTCTCACAGCTCGGGCATGGAAGTGTTGGATTTGACTTGATGTAGTCATCTAAACGTTTATAGAGTTTTTCTTTTAAACCATCAGTGCTTAGTTTATACAGGACACATAAGGCTTTCAGCTCAGACTTGTACATAATTTTGGTTCTAAGCTTGCTGGAATCTGAAAGAAGACACATTTGGTGGATAACATGGCCACATTTCTTTCGGATGTATGACTTCTTGGATTTCAACTTCAATCTACGAATCCACGTGAAGGTCTGGTACAGTGAAGAGGAAAAAAACATGTGCAGACACTTGGCCAAAGATTTCTGTTTGGTAAGATAAAAGCCCAGCACTATTATACGTTGCACTTTCTTCCAATGGTTTTGGGGTCGATCTTAATGCTTTGTCAAATAAGGTCTTGAGAAATTGACTAGCTTTTGTTGGAAAAGTGGAAAAGTGCTTGGTTGAAGTTGCCGATGTAATATTCGTGGAATAGCAGTCAAGCTTTTTAGCCAATTAGGTCTCATGAATTTCTTTGTTTTCTCCTTTGATTTCATCTACCCAGATTGCTGACTCTCTAATTTGTTTAGCACTGCATGTTGGACCTGTATGTGATGAAAGTACTGAAAGAAAGAGTGAGGAAGTCTTAGGTTTCCAAAAAACGTCGAGTACAAAGAAATGCAAGAATTTATCCATGAAGATTATTTTATGGAAAAAAAGGGTTTTAGAAGTGAAATTGGCATGATATTACTTTTAAAGATAAAGATTGTCGCTGAAATCGTTTAAAACCCATTTAAATGAAATATTAATATCAAAAGGGTCCTAAGCAATAATTCCCTTTTTAATTAAACATTCTTCATAACTTTTATATTCACACTTTTTATATGTAGGTTGCATACTAGTAAAGAATATTTGTATAAGTACTTCACTAAAATAGGACAAGAACTTTAACACCTTTTTCCTATTGCTGAATAACACGTTAACATAATTTTCGGTTATGTTATGATTCATATATTTCAAAAAGTTTATTGTTGTTAAATTCCTTCAGTAATTCGTCTAAACGATTAGTGAATTCTTCTAGGTTAGCATTGGGATGTCTATAAATACAACCAATTATTACAGTCGATTTGTTTGTCTGAAGTTCGATCCAAGTGGACTCAACTTCACGTAAATTTAGTTCAATATCAGATCGACGTGTTGCATTTAAACTTTTGTTTACATAAACTGCAGTGCCCCCTGCCTTCGTTAAAGAATTATCATGAAAAAAGTCATAACAAGATATATCAACATTAGATATAGATCGATCATTTAGCCTAGATTCTGTAACACCAATGATATCGAGATATTTCTTGAGATATTTTTTGAGAGGCTTCTTATGTTTACATGTAACAAAAATAGTGAGTTTGAGAGCTGCTCATCTGATTGCAAAATAGAATTAATGTCAGGGACAGAGTAATAATCAGAACAAGGTAATTGTAGCATATTATCAGAATCGCAGTCATCAAACCTATCAGGATTTGAAATCAAATCGTACAAGTCACTTAAATTATCTACATTATTCGGCGGACCTATTTTATAATAGTTTACTTATAATTACCATATTCAAAATCTTCGAAGGCCTCCAATGTTGTGAACAAGTAGGTTGGCCCCGAGTCATCCTTCTTTAAATAAATTTTGCCATTCATTGTCCATAAGTGCTTGTAACGATTCTTCTTCTTGAAATCATATACCTTGCTAAATAATTTCTTCCTGTTGATAGTGAGGGATTCGTTTATGAAGATACGCGACTTCGAGTTGTTGTTGTTATTGTCAGCTTTCACTGATGGCAATGATTTCGCGGTCTTGCCATGCAACTTCTGTCGATTATTATAAACCTCCTCTTTCTTACTACGGCGAACAAACTTGGCAATCATACGATCCTTAACTGAACGAGTATCCGGCAATCGATGGACTGTTGAGATGTCGTCCTCGTCGAGCTCTACGTCGATCGAAGAACACAACTCTTTGACAAGCTCTACGGGGTCGTCGTCCTCGAGTTTCGGTATTCCAACGATTTCAATACAATCCCTGCGTAAGTATTGTTGAACATCATCGAGCTCAGAATGTAGGTTATATAGATCAGTATTGGCTTTATCAACTTTGTCTTTAAGGTTTTGAATGTTAACTTCCATTGGTTTGATCTTTTGAGCTGATTGCTTTTTCGTCTCTGACCAAGCTTCAGTAATTTCTTCAAATTGTTTACTGATAAAGTCTTGTGAATTCTCTAATGTAGTACATTTATCCTTTAGCTCTTTAATTGCATTATTTAGATGAATTAGTTCGGCTTTCACCTGCTTCTTAACTTCTTTTTTAATTTCTTCCTTCAAAGTTTCGGCGTCCATCTTGGTCCACGTGGTCTAAAGCATTCTGGAAACGATGGACAATTACCTCGTATAGCATTCCATTCTGCAACCGATGGCCATGTAATTTGGCTTTGGAAATATCTCCCGAAGACAGTAACCACATGATATATAATTGCTCACACAGTCTGTATGCTTATGTCGAATAACAATGCCAGGCTATCCAGATAAGGGTATTTACGGAGCCACATCATCACTAACAACACTTGATTTTTCAAATTTAATTTTCCTCTTCTTTGGCATTGACGAACGTACATGAGGGACCATGAGCGGTAGCGTATTTGTCAGTATTAAAGAAATATGAAGTAAACGTCTCTTTTTTCTTGTACCTCTTGGTTTATTTCTTCTTTTCGTATTTTTGGTTGAAGCCACACGCGACATGGCTTCAACATATGAGTCAATCAAATCGTTGTTCACACTTCATGAGGAATAGTTTTATGGGCTCGTGTGAAAATTGAATAATTAAAAGAACAACCATCAGCCGAGCTTTGGTAAACTGCTTGATTATTTGCCGCAATACTCTTCCTGCTGTGGGTGCAATTACACTTGGCTGTACCCTAGGGATAAAGCTGAAAACTAGAAGGAAGCAAACCTACGATGGATAAGAACGATAAAGGTATTTAAAATCAAGAGCTGAACAATTGATCAATACCCAAGTTTGCATTTGTAACAAATATTTTAATCTCGGTATTTTATACTACAGGTCCATCACATGCACAAAGACGTGTACGAATAACTGAACCAGAAAAAGCATTGGTTCTTCAGTGTTATGAAGAAAAAAGCGGAGAAAGTTGGGAAAATGTTCTTCAACATGTTAAGAGAAATCTTGAATCGCTTCCATTGTCTTCTCCAGTTGTAAAGTTTTATCTTGAACAAGAGAGTCAGCAAGCAATTAATCGTATTCGCCGTATCGTAAGAAGTCAACTTAAAGCTGCTAGCGAATCTTCTATTCCTGTGACAGGACCTATGTCGGAGATTCTGGCATCAAAAATGAGGTATGCGAAAAAGGTGAGCCCGGAAGATCGATGGAAGACCAAGTTGAGTCATATGTCTACTGATATCGGTGGTGAATCAAGCTTAAATGAGGAAAGCGATGTACAGGAAGTCGTGAAGCAAGCTGAGAGCGAAAGTCCAAAAGAAAAGCGAAAACGATTTAAAGGGAAAGGAAAACGAAAGGCTTAAGATGCACATGTGGCAATGGGTAATAAGGCAATGGCTACTTTGGATAAGATGAACATGCTTCTGTACAAATATGGCGCAGACAGTTCGAGTTCAAGTGAATGACAATAGCCGATTGCGTATATCTAAGTCAGGCAATCCTGACGTTATATTAATGTTAATGTTCTTTAGATAATTGAATAAGCCGATGACCAAGAGAAGTTTACGTTTGCCAAAGCCCTAAAATAAATGTCGAAAAATATATGCAAAGACTCACAAAGAAAAGAAAATACAAGTATAATTAGAATTGATATCTCCAGTCGAATTGTAAGCCCTTTGTAGAACTATATATAGAACTGACACTCTATTCGCAGTCACCCACGTTATGTCAGACTTTTTGTTTCGTTCCTTCCAATAAAATACATAAATTTTGTATGAGCTGGATAAATTGGGTGGCTTGTAAACTCATTTGAATATTTAGTTGACTCATCATAAATAGTGAACTTATTGCACTTACACGGAAGTTCTCTATTTAGTGAATATTTCTACAATAATACATGTATCCTTGGGGGAAAGCATAGAGATGCATTGATTTGTTACCTAATCATATTTAGCATCAACCTACTAGCATACTATCACGAATCCTGCGATCTGATTGGCTAACGTACACACTATCTTTCCTGTGATAGATAGTGAGTAGCGAAAAACAAACAAGTGCATGCTCAAGTTTCGTGGAATTCTCTGCTTGTTTTCTAAAAAGTCTTAAAAAATCGATTGTTGAAAAGACAAGACTGTATCAAGGAAAGGAATTGAGGTTTTGAACGGTACAGATAAGTAAAAACTGAAGAAATATGGCAATTTTAACACGAAAAAGCGGCCGTCAGATTTCGCTGAGATTTTCAAGTGCAAGCTTTTCAACGGACAAACAACTGGCTACTGAGATAGTGATGGCATTTTAAAAGCATTCTCTCAAAGAACAGAAAAAATCCAAAAGACAACTTATTCACATGTATTCAAGAAGAATTTTAAACGGTAAGAACAGGCGAAACAAAGAAAGTGCAAGTTAATGACAAGAATCGTATATAAGACAATTGTAAACATGGCACGGCTTTGAATGACCTGACAACAAAGTATTTGTAAATAAATTATTTCAATTAACCACTCATTAATAAGAAAAATGATCCCAAGAACTGATAAGATAAAAAACAGAGAGAAAGAGAGTTTTGACAGTAATAATAGAGACAAAAAGCTATAAAAATAGAGCAAATTTAAGGTGGCTCGACCCCCTCACGCTTGACCGCTACCTTCCACTTTTGGAACGCTAGTGCATAAACGTCTTTTATCCTATTGCAAATCTTTTTTGCACATAAGTCACATAAAGATTGAATTAATGTTTGATGCAGTTTTTAGTGAGATCGGACGTCATAACACGTGATTATGATGAAATATTTGTTTTCGTTTAGAAAATAAATTTACCCTTGCAGAGCGTTCAACACTAAAATGCTTCGTACCACATAATTATATACTAGATGCCTCCATTTGTGGGGATTTTTGAAAAAATCTATCTAGCTAATAATGAGATATTTGAGATTATTTAAATATAGTGCATAATCTACTTCAAAACTAAACAATGGATTTCATACGGCCGAAATTAATATTTCAGAGCTATATATTCACAAAAGTCATTGCTCATTTAGTTTTACTCTGTATCTAGTTTTAAAAGGAACATTTTGAAGGTAATCGACTTATGCGATTTTGTGAAAACGTATAGTGCAGAAGACGGGGTAAACATTTGATGCGCACTTTTCATCGCAGTTTTCTAGTCAATCTTACTAGATCTTCCATTATTCTAAAATTCGCTGATCATTTCTCTCAAAATTACGTCAGGATACAAATTTGAACTTAAACTAATATTACACAAAATTGCAAGACTATTGAACTCATTTAAAGCGATCTAAAGCGAACAAGAAATACAGAAAACATTAATCGTTTCCCAACGATTTGATGCTCTGGGAATTCTATTGTTTGCTAATGATCATAACATCAAATACTTTCGCACCATGCACGGTCTCATCTCGCTTGCCTGCTTTCCGATTTACTCCCGAAGTATGGTTCTCTATCTAAACTCAAAAGTCTTGCTCGCTTCTTTCTTGAAGTTTTAATTTGAGGCATGTTCGCTGATTCTATTCACTCACACTGACAAAGTACATCATGACAAACGTCCCACGTTTGAATAAAAAAACAACTGTTTGTTACCAAACTTCGGGGATAAATCGGAAAGCGGCCAAGCGAGATGAGACCGTGCATGGCGCGAAAGTATTTGATGTTATGATCATTAGCAAACAATAGAATTCCCAGAGCATCAAATCGTTGGGAAACGATTAATGTTTTCTGTATTTCTTGTTCGCTTTAGATCGCTTTAAATGAGTTCAATAGTCTTGCAATTTTGTGTAATATTAGTTTAAGTTCAAATTTGTATCCTGACGTAATTTTGAGAGAAATGATCAGCGAATTTTAGAATAATGGAAGATCTAGTAAGATTGACTAGAAAACTGCGATGAAAAGTGCGCATCAAATGTTTACCCCGTCTTCTGCACTATACGTTTTCACAAAATCGCATAAGTCGATTACCTTCAAAATGTTCCTTTTAAAACTAGATACAGAGTAAAACTAAATGAGCAATGACTTTTGTGAACATATAGCTCTGAAATATTAATTTCGGCCGTATGAAATCCATTGTTTAGTTTTGAAGTAGATTATGCACTATATTTAAATAATCTCAAATATCTCATTATTAGCTAGATAGATTTTTTCAAAAATCCCCACAAATGGAGGCATCTAGTATATAATTATGTGGTACGAAGCATTTTAGTGTTGAACGCTCTGCAAGGCTAAAATTATTTTCTAAACGAAATCAAATATTTCATCATAATCACGTGTTATGACGTCCGATCTCATAAAAAACTGCATCAAACATTAATTCAATCTTTATGTGACTTATGTGCAAAAAAGATTTGCAATAGGATAAAAGACGTTTATGCACTAGCGTTCCAAAAGTGGAAGGTAGCGGTCAAGCGTGAGGGGGTCGAGCCACCTTAAGCTTTACGTTAATACTTCGAGTCGAGTTCCCAAATATGAATGAAAACAGTGCTGCCGGTTGACCGTCGCTTTGTACAGTAAAGTTTTCATTGTCATTTTTTGCTTTTAATACTACATTTATTAGCTAGTAGGTTTATGCTATCATCGACTATCTATTGACTCATAGAAAACTCGACCTCGTAGTCTAATTGTTAAATATTAAGTAATGATAAGAAGGTAAATTATACACCGTGAAAAGATGAAAAAAATTGAAGAGATAACTAGCTAAAAACTAGTGTGAGCTGCGTCGGTGTTTCTATTGAAACAGTAATGATAAATGACGATATTGCTCATTGTCTCCGTTCTCGGTAATTAAAGGAGAACTTTACTTTTTTTACGACCTTACCTTATATTAATGGCCACAGTTCACTTAACATATTTGCAAAGTGTCTTAGGCATATCTTGTAACGCAGCCGAGGAATAATTCTTGAAAGTAGCGTTAAATCGCTGGCATGGTCGCCGCCATCTTGGAAGCTCTTCTGCACGCAAGCAGTCAGCGGTCATTGTCATCTCTCGTGACGTCATTGCGCGGCCGGTGTTTACATGCAGATAGCGCGAATTTTGAAGAACATTTTAGTTGCTTTCACGTATTTTAACTCATTTAAATAGCTCTTTTTTGAAAAAAATGCCTCACTGCATGGTTCCTGGTTGTACTAATGGTTCTAAAAAGACAAAAGGAACAGATATTTCTTATCACCGCTTGCCCAGAGACCCAAAATTGAAGAAAATCTGGATCTCGAAAACAGGCCGTCTAAATCCTGGAAAAGAGAACTCTTGCTACGTGTGTAGCAATCATTTCAAGCAAGAGTGTTTTGAAGTTAGTTTTAAACATCTTTTGGGGTAGAAAGGAAACAATATTCTTAAGTCCGGGTCTGTTCCAACCATTTTTCCCCATACAAGGTCGAAAAAAGAACGGTTTAAGACCATACAAAGACTACGAAAACGAGAAAAAACAGAGATAACCTTAACTTTCATTTGTTTTTATTTTAATTAGCTTATTAGAAAAGGATCCTTATAGAAATACAGATAAATTATCAGGGGATATAAATAATAAATGTAATATATATTTTCCACAGTTTTCAGATAATGTTCATTGAAATATAATTATTAAACAGACTATTGGGGTCATATCTCTTTTTTTTTTTAGGAAGTTGAATTTTTAATAAATTATAATCTAGAAGGGCCAGAACAAGATGATATTCAGAATGGCACTGATAGTTGAGCGGTTATATGCTTGAATTGTTCACTTTTGGGTTAAAAGCACCAAACGTGCACTGATTATTGGTTTTATTATGATAATTAAGACTTGATATGGAGCCAACTTGAAATCGGGTTCTGAGGTTAGTTATAGGGAGATTTTCAAAATGGCGGCCATCTTGACCGGAAGTAAAATGTCATTTCCTTAAAAGTAACGCTGATTGACAATCAATTCATTTTTTAAGACGACAGTTGCATAACTCGTAAGTAAAATACGCATTTCGTAATAAAATGTTACAAAAACAGTTTTAATCGTGGTGAAAATGACTTTTGGCAAAAAATTTTGTTTAAACCGGAAGTGAGACTACTCACAACCGGAGGTCCTTTAAAACAGTCATTCAGCGTTGCCACAGTCCTCAAGACAACCACATAAGGCGGTACAGACAAGTTGAGCCTTCACACATGCATGAGCACCTTCCTGAGTAACCTTTCTTGCAGGCACATTTCACGAGCTCCATACATGACCTGGTGACATCTGGTAGGGATGACCCATCCCATCGTCACTCATGACCCATAACCAGTTTTGTGGACTCGGAAGAACTGGTACCGGTAAAATTACTTGGCCCCAACAGTAGCCAGCCTGATAAGCGGCTCTTCTTGTGTGTTGCACCAGTGCAGTCCTTGTTGGAGGGATTGATTCCAGAGGGCGCCCTTTCTGGGCAAACAGCTGTTTCCTTGCCTGTTTGATGTCAGTCTTGTCAATTGTACGATCGTACATGAGAATGACAAATATCTCCAGACGTTCCATGCATGGCTCACTGACATCCATTCGACAACAAGACAACGCAAGGAAAGCATCGGTTACCTCTAGATATAGCTTCCACGTTTCAACTGCTGTCTTCTTTCCTCTCCCACCAAAACAGGAAACAGTGTCACATCCTGTAAAGGCATGGAAAAACGGGAGTGCAAAAGAGCAATGGTTTCTGCAGGGCAATGGCTATCTCGTGGGCAGCGATGTATTGCAGGCGTGTCCCCGTACCAAGCAAGCAACCCAGAGAGCTCTAGTGTACTCTTCTTTGTTTGCAGATTATGGTAAGCTGCAGTGGCCAATACAAGCACATCTGTGTCGACAGTGCGGATTACGATCTTGTGATAGTCTTCTTCAACTGCGTCGGCATGATGCAAAATCATTCTGCTTCTTCGTTCAAGCATGGAGATAAGTTGTTAGTATCACAAGCAGCAGTGCACCGTATTTCTTTGCCATACGTTGTAACAACCAGTTTATCGGTATTAAGAGACCTCAAGCATGTTAAGGCCTGGGTTGGAGCTTTGATATAGACCCCCAGCAACGTTTTAGAGTGAGACTTTAAAATCCAAGATGGCGGACGGCGGAAAGGGAAAAACTGATTGATATGTTTGCGGATTTTGAAGTTTTGAAGCCTCCAAGCACGCTATTGCTCTTGTGAAGACTTTTTACGGGAAGACTTTTCACGACCTGTCCTTAAAAGGTATGTATAACTCAAAACCATCAAATCAAGAGATCTTTTGCTTTCGAACTTATATGCCGTTAATCATTCGAATCCAATTTCATTTGAAACGCGTGGACGTTTTAGAGATATAGGAAATTCGTTAACTGTTCATAAACATTTATAAATTATTTTACTTCCAACTATTTGAGATGATGAGCCTGTGCAAACTTAGATTTTTAGCTATAAGGTAAAATGAACTTCAAACTGGTAAGCTTTATTAAGCTTTATATATATATTTAATATTGCTTTAATTTAGCTGCAGCCTAAATTTTTAGTCTTAGATTCTTACTTCATAGTTATAAAGCTGATGTTTCATGGTCTTTTATTTATTTTTTTTTTATTGTAAAAGTTGATAAGAATAAAAGATTAACAATAATTTAATATAATGATTTCTTAAGAATTTTTTAAAGTCACTTTCAAAAATATATAAGCTTATATAAATTAAGGTATAATCTTTATACACCTGTTGCAAAAAATGTTGTAAAAACCTAAAAGGAAAGGTGATAAGTGATAACCTTGCCCCTATCGCTTACCGCCTATCACCTTTGGCTCAGTATATATAACATCAAAACAAATGCCTAGATAATAAAATGCCTTCTACTTTTTTTTTCAGATTAATTTCCACCATTTATTTTCTTCTACCAAATACACAACCAGGTATATGGTGTGAGTTTATGTTAACTTAGGCTGTAAATTGTAGGAAAGTCAATAGAGGGTAAACCTGGCTATTGTACAGTAGATATTATCTGCTGTGCAATGATTGCGTTCCTAAACTATAGCTACATATAAAACTGTATATTCACTTAATTTTCAAATCAAGCATATATAGGCTTAATCAACAGTTTTGAGCTATATTTGGCTAATTTTTTTTTAAAAAATTTAGGCTATATTAAATGCACTGTTATTTTCCAAGATTCAAGAAGCTTAAATGCAACTTTTCTCTTATTATAAATACTGCTTGCTTCACTTGATGAATTGTAATCAGACAATGAGGGAAGATTGCCATATTTCATTACATAGGAGGTATCCCATTTTTTAAGACTTTCATTCAGCTGCTTCAGTGCCTTTAAGATGTGAACTTGAACTATAGCAAGGTGATTTTCATATCTGTTGCGTGTTAAGCCAAGGCGTAATTTATCAAGTTCAATCACTTCAGGTGTTTTGCCCAACACAACTTCAACTGCTTTAGCTGTTTTTGATTGAACATTGTAATAATTATCATCCATCCTTGGTTTCTTTAAGGAAAAGGTGATCATGTTATCTGACTTGTGTTTGTTTCCAACGCAAGGGGTGCTTCCTTGTGGATCTTGGTTAAGGCTACTATTGGAAGACGCAAAAGTGGTATCAGGTGTGGATCATTATCAGGTAGATGAAGGTCTTCTTCAATAAATGCTGTAGGGTCTTCGAATTCAATTCTCTGAACATCTTCATCATAGCTGGGGTCACCCTCTTGTGTGTCAATCTCATCATTTCTCAAGCTCGATTCTAAATAACAATTAAGAAATATTATGTGCATCACTTAAGGTTTTATGGTTTTCGTTGGAATAAATTTATTAATTGAGCTTGATGTTCCGGCTACTCTGCCAAAGTCATTGCCTTCGTCAGAATATTAAATTGTTAATAATTGTTAACTGTCAAGCAATTTTATTTGAGCTATATTTACCTACCTTTCTCTGGCATCTCTTCATCTTGATAATAGCTTGAGTCACCATGACAATCTTGTGCGTGATCCTCATCATTTCTCAAGCTCCAGTCTAAATAACAAATATTATAATTACTGTTACCCACCAATCCTATTAGCTATATTTTTATCTACTTTGCTCATGGCATCTCTTCATCTTGATGACAGCTGTCAGAAGAACCATCTCGTCTGCCCTTGTTATTTCTAAAGCTCAAGTCTAAAAATGACAAGCAACAGATTTTGTAGTACTTTTTATCTACCAACCAATCTTATAAACTATATTTTACTTACCTTGTTCTGGCATTTCACCATCTGGTGTAGGTGGGTCTATAGATCCTAACTTGTTGTAGATTAGCTTCCCATCTTTGTCTATTAATTTATACCAAGGCAACTCTTTCTCACTTCTCAGGCAGTTTTCCCACTTGATATCTAGCCTTCTCTTTATTTCCTTGATGGAACTTGACCTGAAATGAGAGATTGGGGGTCCCTCTGGTTGTCTAGATGGTTGTATTGGCCCATCAAAGAATTCAACTGATCCATCACTGTGCCACTGCCACCACACACCAGGACCAAGACACACATAGTCAGATATCTTCTGAAGATGAGCTTGCCACATGCGAGAATTTTTAATCAGAAGATTCTTCTTTATCACAGTGTTGGGCTGTTGGGGTAGGCATTTACTTAGTCTGGTTATTTCCCGTTCTTGAGCTGCCATGGTGTTCTCCGATTGACCCAATGAATCCTCTGCTTGTATGTGGAGAAAAGCATTTGGCACCAGATTTTTGGCATGTTTGCTCCCTGTCTTCCTTGTGATGTCAACAATGCGGTCAAAATATCTTTCAAACAATTCAACATTGATCGACCTAAGGCAGACTAACCTGTAAGTAATATTAAGATTGGAGTTACAAATTAAAACAGCTAGATTAATAAAACATACTTATATTGCTGCCTGTAATACCACAGAAAAACACTTACCTATAAAGAAATGATGCATGATCAACTATGCTGTGATA
Source organism: Actinia tenebrosa (assembly GCF_029948245.1). Lineage (NCBI taxonomy): Eukaryota > Metazoa > Cnidaria > Anthozoa > Actiniaria > Actiniidae > Actinia > Actinia tenebrosa. Next base: position 5,369,479 of record NW_028292572.1, on the reverse strand, counting down.
GTACATACCAAAAAGCTTCCGCATGGTTATTGTCTTGGGGGGCGTAAGAACATCTTTTACTGCTAGAGCATGTCTGAATGCCAGATTATAAAGCCTCAGTACTTGTTTTGGGCTTCGGTTGTTGTCTTGGGAGTAGAAAATTCCCATCATCTCACAGAATGTAGTAATTCATTCAATTACATTTTCTTCTGCTTTGCCTTGTAGTATTATAGTGACTTGAAGAAGAGTGCGACGATAGTCAGTACATCTTAGTTTATCTTTCTTTAGAGCAATGGAGAGGGTTTCTTTAAGTAAGACCAAGGTGTTAACATCACTGATATGATGAGGTAATTCTTGTAGCATGTTTGCAATATGATTCATGCAGCAGTGCAGCGGCTCAAAAAACAATACCTCATAATCCTGAAGGTTAAGATCTTCCAGTGTCAACCTGTTATTACCACAAAGGAGTGCAGGGACTCTTGCTGTTCCTCCAAGTATTTCTGTTAACTGCTGTTGTAATTCTTTCTTTAGGCCTGTAGTGCCTTCATTTCTGGCCTTGAGCTCTTCTCTCAACTGCTCTACCTTTAGGTCTTGAAAAGGATGCAATCCTCCTGATCTTCCATGAGGGCCATCCAGAACAAGCTTCTGCTTTTCTTTCAGATTCCTGTAGCTCCTATTAGCCATATATTCAAAGTCATCTCCATTTGTCAGATCTCCATCACAACCTGCACACCCCCTGTGTCCTCCTTTCTGTGTGCCATCTTCAAATTCCACACTTGGATTATCTCCATTCATAAATGTCGTTTTATCTTGGATTTCAATACCAAGGGATGGAATAAAAGCTAATGGTTGAGCAAGACTTCTAAGACACTCTCTCCTTGTCGGGACAAAGAGAATTTGTTCTGCTTCAGCAGCCCCACATACTCCCATCATGTATAGTTGTAGCTCGTCCACAACACATTGGACATCTATTTTTCTCTTGTTGATAACCAAATATTCTTCATTGGTGAGATGGATGGCTGGATCATACATTTCTCTAACCATGAAGAGTATGAGACCACTACTTGCAATACTTGAATGGTCATGCCAAATAAGCCAGTGTCTAGATCTTTCGAAGGTTTTGATTTTCAATCTTGCATCTTCTAATGCTATACAGTCTTGATCTAGTTCATCTAGTTCATCTAACCTCTTCAAAGCCTCTTCTCTTGTCATCTCTTCATACTCTTCTTCTGCTCTTACTCTAATGAAATTTTTATTTCTTTCAAGGCTTTTCTTTCTAATTTCAGATAAGGGGTACTTTCTTGCAGATAACTTGCATGATCGCTTCTCAATTTTCCCTTCTGGGGTGATAATGAACTTTGTGCTGTCAGTTTCTAGAACAGGAACTCCTAAGTTGAATTGTCCTGAAGAAATTTTATCTAAAATTGACTGCTTAACTTTCTGATTGCTCCTGGGTAAAGGGATACTAATTTCTCCACCAATTTGTTTTCGCTTTGCTCTTCTAATTCTTGGACCTGTAAAATGTGTTTCAAAACTGTTACAAAAAATTATAATTCTAATATTAATTATAAAACTTCCCAAAAAGGATTAGCTTAATTTTATTATTATTATTATTTTCATCTGATACTGTACACCTGTTATATATATTTAGATATTGTTATTTAATTTCTTACATAATCCTGGACCCTTTCCCTTCACTCCTTTTTACAATCTTATATCTAGCATGATTTTGAAACTATAAAATTTTACAGTGTTATATATTGCAGAGGTACAAAATTTCAACCTAATTGTGTAGCTAGTTTAAGAAATTATATATACCCCACACACATAGAGGGGTTGGGAGTAAGGGCTCTGAGAGAAAGAACAAAATTATGGAGTTTGTATGGGAGTTGAATTTCTAGAGGTAGAGGGGTGGGGGTCTTAAAAAAATTATCCCGGGGGGGGGGATGATGGAATTATATTATTTATATTGATTGTGTAATTATAATCATGTGATATTTTTGTATCAGGCTATTTCATTTAAAAAAAACAGAATAATAATCCGAATAATTCAGCCCTTCAATTTTTGTTTCAACATTCAGTTACTATACCTTGTGATCGGCTTTCAAATGGTGCAATATCTACTCCTTCATTCTTAAGATATTCTTTTAGCAGCTGGCCAGCATTTGGTGGTGGGGAATCGCTTTCAGCTTTGTGTACATTGTAGATTTTTGCTTTTTCAGACCAGTTGATTGGTTGTTTGGGCCAATTTTCAATGTCAGTTAAGAGCTCTTCCAGGTTACCAGTGATTGCTTTAGGACAATGTGATCTATTTTTTGGTGATTTTTCCCAGCGTTCTTTTGCTTCCTCCACTGTTTCAAACCCTAGCTGCATGCGCTGTTTGTTTCTCAAACCAAAAGAAGTATGCTGCGAGAGGTGAAGATCAGCATCATTTTCTTTCCAAAAGTTTTCAATGTTACTTTTGAACTTTCTCTTTTCATCCCTGTCTCTTTTCTTCTTTTCTGCAGAGCTCAATTTTTTCTGTAGACCAGCCTCAGGAATTTGAAGAAGTACTTGTTGAAATGTTTTTTCAAGCTGCTGCCTACACACTCCATCGAATTCTGAAAATACAGCACTTCCAATCTCTCTTATTTCTTTTTGGGTAGGTTTTGGCAGAGATGACTTGAGAGCCTCCTTTGCTGAGCGATTTAAATCTGTAAAGGGCAATCTCCTTTTAGCAATGCAGCCTTTAACATACTTCTTTTGGCACTTTGGCTTTGAATGGTAAAGGGCATATTGGATTGGATGTACTATTTGGCAGCATTTGCAGTCAGCTATGGTATGGCAATTCTTTCGTCCTTCAGATGTGCTGTACCATTTTTGGGAAGAAAATGTTGAAAGAAACTGTGCTTTGGATTGTGGCGGGGTCCATTGAGCCATTTTTTGATCAATAGTCTTGTAGTGTTTCAGAAACATGGCTAATTAAATTCATAAACGAAAAAATGTAATATAAAGCGTTAATTTATTGCATTGTTTTATTGACTGGAAGTTCTGAATTGCTTTTTCATGGCTAAAAAGCTTTTCATTGGAAGAATTTTTACATTTAAATTCAGACAAGTCAACCTAGCTTGATATTTATTCCCATTATGTGTGTGTGTGTGTGTAAATAATACTTAATAATTGTCCTACCTTTATCAAGATGCAAACGAGGATAATTCTTAAATTCCTCACATATTAACCGGTATCTTTCATCAATTATTCGAATTTTAAACTTGAGATTGCTTTCCCCCTTTTCTTGTTTGATATATTCAAGAGTTTTTGACTTTGTTTTCCACAGAAACACTTTTGAAAAACCACAATCAACGCCCATGGTTGATGCATTACATAAACAAAGATGGTTTTTGCAAAAATCTAGAAAATTGAAATTGCCGCCAAACCATACAAAATTCGCGCATGCTTATTGTATAATATATCGCTGTACTTAAGAAATATTTATATAGAGCAAATACGGTTTATCTGTGTTAAAAAATGTAAGCCATAAAAATGTAAAAGCAATCAATAAAACAAATAAGCAAAAGTTAATGCATATTTATTGTGATAATTCTTCGTGTGGTTGAGTTTATTTTCCACTGAATACACTGTGGGAGTCTTGGTTATCCAACAAAGAAAAGAAACTCTTCAAAATTTGACGAAAACTTCAGTATAATCCAAATTATTTTTCTTGGCAACTCAATATCCTTTTGTCCGCCATCTTGGATTTCTCAGTACTAGAGCCTTTCACTATACCAGTGCATGAAGTACCTTCCTAGAGCCCAAGCTTCTTAGGATTTCAAGATGACAAAATGGCGGACATTATGCTATTGTTATTAGGACTGCCAGGATTTTGCAAAGTAGGTGATGAATATCATTTAAGAAAAGGAATAGATAATCAAAAGGTAATGAACTGATAAAGTTTTCAAATTTTACGTTGAGAATAGATGTATTTTACATACAGAACTCCACCGAAATTGCACCTAACGGAGAGAAGCCAGAATAACAAGGCAATAACTTTCAACCAATGGATAAAGGACAACCATTCCCAACGTGAAAGGGCAGATATATTTATTTAGTCTTAAGAAATATAAAAATTAGATTGTTTTATGAAAAACTCGGCACCTACTTTTGTAAATTCAATGAAATGTTACAATGGTCATGTGACACGTCACGTGACATAAATATGACATGTAATTGGATTTTTAAATCAGGAATACCAAGAATAAACAGCCAGAGTTTTAGCTCATTCGGGGGAAAACATGATTTTTTCCCCTATTAAGCCCTTTTTCTGGCTCAACCCAGGCCTTAACATGCTTGAGACGCAATGAGTCCGGCTAAAAACTTGAAAAGTTCTCCACCCGAAGAAAATCTTTCCAGCTGCGAGGAAGTTGGTTGTTTGCTTCAACACTTCGTCGGACACCAGTTCCGCGATCACATCTAGTCGTTTGTTTCAGGCTGTTTTCTATATACTCATCACATACGACATCAACACGCTGAGATTTGCTGATATGTGTTTTGACATACGGCAAGAAAGATTCAGTGGCATATTGGTGAAACGTCTTCTGTGCGCCAGGTTTGATCATATTCACCAGAGCTGCGCCGTCAATTATGATAACGTCAACATTCGTTGGGATCGTGCTCCGTGGACTTGTGTGAGACTGAGGACATTCTACCAATTCTGATTTGTTTCTTGGAAGTCGTAGCTTTCCGAGGTCAGATAACGCTGTTGGACATCGCTGGTTTTCATGCTGGAAAAACTTATCCAGATCACCGTCCCTTGACTGGCGTGAAATATACAATCTGGAAAAAAGGGAGCAGTCCCTCTTGAGTGATGAGACCTTTTGAGATGCTTTAGATGTCTTTGGCGCTGGGGTATTAAACAGGTAGATCTTGTTTCTCTTGATTGGTTCATACATCGACTTTTTTCGGTTCACTAAACACTCAGATATGTAAACCTGGATTTGTTCTTGACCAATAGCTTCTGCCTTCATCATCATTGATACAGCTTCACGTCCGGGAATTTCTTTTGTGTCTAAGGCGATAAGATCTTGGCTGTCTTCCAAAAAAGGATTTCCTAGCTCTTCCATGGTATTTACAAGGGCTTTAACATCTACTAAAAATGACGTCTGAAAACTCTTGTGCAATTCATGATGTGATGTGGCTGGCATCTGATGGTTTGCTTCTCTATTCATATCCGCTTCAATTTCTTTCGCAAGTTTTGCTAGCTCAGGACCTGCCACCATCCAGCGTCGAAGAGCGTTGGGGTTTTCAGTTAGACCAACTGCTCCGCCTTCTCCTTTTACGATGGAATTATTTTGCTCATGAGCCTGGTCGATGGCCATACTCGAAAAGTTCCTGGATGATTTCTATACTGTGAAAAGGCCTTCTTCAAACTTTGATGCAACACTGGGGGAAGTCTGGGTAAGTCTGCCCATGTCCAGCAAATGAACAGGGAGACAGCGTGCATAGTTGATGTGGTTCGTAGCAAAAAGCCAGGGAATCATTTTAGAAAGAGAATCGGTGTACTGCTTGAAATTGGATGTGCGAATTGATCTCAGGAACACCAGTAGTAAAAGTTGAAGCTGCATAGCAACGTACCAGTAATAGAACTGTGGCACTGACTTCTGTTTCTCACACCATTCATAAAATAAAAATGCTGGGCTTCCATTTGCGCTTGCGTGCTCTGGGTACTTGGCATATGCACGTTGAAGTAGGATATACAAGCTGATTGCTGTGATTTGATGTGCCCGCCTTGTTCGCGTAACACTTGACGCCTTCAGGAATGAATTTGCTGTTCCCGCTGAGGCTATTTCTGCGTCCGTCAATGCAGTTGTCCATCCGCTCCTTTTCAGCCATCCACCGAGTAACTCCAAGAACGCCATTTCAATATGGAGGCCACGAAACATTATTATTTCTCCATGAAGATTATTCCATTTCCATTGAATTTGTACCAGTCTTTCTCGTGCTTTATTTAAAGACGCAAATTTTTCGTTCTCTTTTTCTTTTTATCTTTCTTTTTATTGTCTTTCTTTCTTTCTTTTTGCATTTTCAATCACATTCATTGTTTGACAAATTCAGTTAAATACTTAATCATTCAAAACCAACAAAACGTCATTAATTTCTTAATTATTAAAAGCCATTGAAAAGTTAACAGAGTTCCATCATACAGGGAACTTGGAAGTCTATCACTCACACCTTTTGAAATATCTGCCCAAAAGGAATCACTTTTCCTACCAAGGCATGGTGGGAAGAACACAGCTGACTATCTTGGATCATAACAGCAACTGTGATAGACAACAAGCAATGGTGAAAAGGGGAAAGGGGATGGGAGAAAGCAGGTACAAGGTCGTATTCCCAAAAAATCGCAAACCCTGGTTGGCTAAGCCAATCTTAGAGAAGAAATCATACAACTTTGTGACAAACCTGATGGATGAGACAATGAAATACCATGAGGCTGGGGAAAAGAAGGCGATTGCAGTACCATCGCACATCCCAAAGAACATTGCGTCTCTTAAAAGACCACCAAAAGAAGATGTAATCAAGGAACATATTTCAAGAATGGAGAAGAAATTAAAAAAGAAGGAAGAAGTGTGATAAAAGGTGATTGATCAATTGATTGCTACAAGTAACTTCATCACAACACAACCACAGTACATAACAGATAAATAACATACATTCAAGCTTATTGATACTTAAAAAATATTTTGGCGGCAAGCAAAGCAGAGGGTCAAGGAGAAAGTGAAAAGATGAATGGACAACATGGAGAGGTAAAACACCGAATGATTTGAACATGTCACTTTAAAAAATTAAATGTTCATAAGCTAAAGTAGACTACTGCCAATATACTCCTAAAAATTCTAAACATTCAAAATTCAAAAATAATAAATTTCAAAAACGATAATTTCTGCAAAATATACTTTGGGTTTTTCTATTATTAATGAATGCTACACTATCTCGTACTAATTAGTTAGATGCTTCTAGGATTTATCTTAATAACTTTAAACATGTTTCATTATTTCAATATCTTAGCGAAATGGGACAAAATAACGTTTTACTCATCAGCATAAAGAAAACCAGTGTACTCAAAATCTTCCTCAAGGCCAGGTGGTGGGAAATGGGCACGAATACACATCACTGCACATGAAGGTAAAACCACCCTGATTTCTTTACCTAAAACGCCCCAACACAATCGAACCAACTGCCTATATGCAATGTGTCGCTTTCTCTTATGTTCAGGACCTTGGTATAAAGTCTTATTGCCATAATACTGTCGATACTGAAACCATGCAGCTTCCAGTACCCATCGATTTAAACAGACTGCCTTGAAACCAGGATTATTGGTAACACAAGAAATTGGCTCGCTAAGATTTTCCTCTTCGAATACTTGCTGATTTTCGCTTATTATTTGAGGTACTTCATGACAACAAATACACTCAACATCTCGATCCATTAATTGGCAATGCTCGCACGTACACCTAAAGAATAATCACAAGGCGAAAGTCTACAATAATACCTTTAATTGAATGACCTGAAATAATAATATATAAATAAAGTCACTCTATATACCAATCTGAATTTTGTAGTCGGAGATTCACAGCCTCAATTAAAGAACTGGAAGAGTTGCTATCCGAATCTTCTTCCTCACTTAATGAACGACGACGAATTAGCTGGAATTGATATCCCTGAAAATCAAACGATTCCTCCAATTCTTCAGCAAAAAACTCGTCCAAATCTTCACTTGACATATCACTGATATTAGAAGTACTACTGGATGAGGAACTCATGTTTACAATTTCAAATCCTATCCAGAAATCCCTGTACGAAGAAGCTAAATTACTTACAAAAAACACGAGCTAATGTAGTGCTCATAACACTACTTTGTAAATATGTTAAGTGAACTGTGGCCATTAATATAAGGTTGGGTCGTAAAAATGTAAAGTTCTCCTTTAACTCTTACATTCAGCCTTTACTTAATCAATAATAATAATAATAATAATAGTAACTTTATTTACGTGTCGAAATTTTCTAGTTTACAATAAATTGTGAACTAATAGAGGACACCTATCTTCCTATCTTCCTATATATACATTATAAAACTCCCTCCCATCCCATCTACCCTTCATATGTAATTTAAAAATAAGTATTAAAAAAACCCCGCAAAATAAATATCAGATAAAATACAATGTAAGAATATTATCAAAAAAAGACAAAACTAAAATATAAATAAATACATCAACTAAATAAAGCTCTTAGTATTGTATAAATAACAATTTTTACATCTCTCTGAGATGAGATTATCAATATCTACTTTCCTTACTTTTCTCTTAAATGAGTTGAATGATTCGGAATTCTTAATATCCATTGGCAACTTAGCCCACACAACCGGCCCGATATATCTTAAACTATGCTTACTTAATGAGTAACCATTTGTTCTGAATTGCCTTTGGAATGAATTCTTCTAATTTAAGCTTGTGATTACTAGCCATTTCATGTTCAGTTTTGCTTACTGTTCGTCTGCAACATGTGTTGCCCAATATGTGCTGTGTGTCTAGACTTTCTTGATTATTTTGGTTTCTTCGTTCATATCATGAGTGGTCTTTTTGAAAAATATTACATGTCTGTCTTAATGAGTAGCACATTTTGTGAATAATGGCTACCGCCACCCTCTTCTCATTTAACTCAATTCTTTCTTTTGAATGAGTTGGACTTGTGATGGCATTCCTTAAAGTTCTAAAAAGTTTGTGAGCTTTTGCTTTATCACATAAAATTTTAAATTGTTCACGGTCATAGATATTTTACTCTTTTTTGTTCTGTAATACTGATTTTATGTTGCCAAGTTCTTTTTTCAAGTCACACCCTACAAATTAAAGATAGGAAAATTGTTTAAGAAATCACTAATTTGACAAAATACTAATTTTGACAGCACAAACTGGATTTAAAAAAGCTTCACTCGCTTTGAGATAAGATTTGTATAAGATTCATCATTTGTAAATATGTTTCATTTTGTAAAAGTACCATCTCGCTATTTTTTGTTGATTTTTGGATTGGCTGTTGTTGGGCACTACCATTGTCATAACTAGTTTTCCCATTTTTGCTCAATCGGCCAGGTCTTTAAGTTTTTGCCTACAAATTTGTATTGAAAATAAGCATAGTTATAATATAATTATGTTATTTCCCATGTGCCATTTCGGTCTCGGCTTCTATGTTCTGTGTTTCTGAACCCGACAACGATTCTTCAATTGAGTGTATAAATGTTTTTAAATATTCATCATAAAAGAACAGTTCTCAAGGGAATGTCTTGTGGTCTGAAATGGGCAATTTGCATACGAAGGTAAAGAGGTCTATTGACCATACATACTAGTACACAGAAAGTTATCAGAAAAGGTATTCACTTATTATTCAGTTTGTAAAAAACCTTTTCTGTTTGAACATAGCTTTCTTTTCAATAGTTTTCTTAACAATCTCGTAAATACATACATATTTATATAATTATACATATTTCTGAAGGATGTTACTGTTTCTATTGTTATACATATATTCAATAGAATTTACTTTCAGGCAAACTGGAATGTCCCCTTCCCATTTCTTCATGAACAACGTCCTCTGCTTTCCTTGCAATCCTCATGCATTCTATTTCATAAAGCAATGCATGAAACTCACACTTTAAAACATGCCGAGCAGAGTAGGGCTTACCATCACAACGAATGTCAAGGCTGTCTTCATCACTATCTTCACTCTCTGATTCCTCTTCACTCTCCGATTCCTCTTCACTCTCTGATTCCACCTCACTACCTGATGCCTCTTTAAATTCTGATTCTTCACCAACATATTCATCACCACTGCCACTAACCATCATTTCATTTTCTTGTTTCGCATCGTCATCATCAACATTTTCTGCATCAGCATCATCACCACTGTCATCGACACTAGTGCTATCTGCATCATCAACATCACCATCAACAATATCTGCATCATCATCACCAACATCGTAACTACCATCAGAATCGACATTGTTCTTTTCATCATCATCAGTTGCCAGTTCTTCAGGGCTGGCTTCGTCTTCATGTACAGTCTTCTTGCCACATTTCCCACAGGAGCACACAGAGGTTGGATGGAAGCCACACTCTTCGTACTTCATATTCCCATTCAGTCATTTGTGGATATCACGACAATAATATTTAACCAGCACTTTCATTCTCCTAGCATACTCCTCTGGGAAATTCCCACTCTTTGGTTTCTCTTTCCCGCTGCAATAAAATCATCTGTTAAGCAGCCACAACCTTTTGAGTGTTTCATTTTTGCACAAACACACTGTACTTTTACAATGCTTGGAAACTCTTGTGCTTAACTTGTGCTTAGAAATGAGTCCTTGGTCTACGACTTTCTTCCCCTTGTACTCTTTCAGGTTGTTTCCATGGGAACGGCCAACATGTCCCCCACAAAGCATTATTCTATTGAGCTTACCATCCGGAAACACGGTTCTAAATGAAATTCCTGAAGAGGAGTCCTGATCTTGCCAATTCAATGCACAGTTCATTCCTTCTTCTTTGGCTTTCAAAAATAGCAGATGTGCCAGATGTCCCTCTGCTGCCTTTGCTGTACCGTCCCACAAATCTGTTTCAGAAATGTTGTTGGAACCTCGCATACACAAGTGACCATAATAAAGGATTGCACCAGAGAGAAAATCAATGGTCACAAAGGTGCAACACTGACTGTGGAATCCTCTAATTAGCCAGCACCCATCTGAGGTTGTCACTGCTCTTTGCCAACTTCCTAACTCAGATCGGTCTTTTGATTGCATCCGTTCTTTTGCCCTTGTACACATTCCATCTAAGATGGTTTTTACATGTGGATAAGCGATTTCGATTATCCGATGGAAATTGCTCTTGGCCAGAACATTGATTCCAAGCCGTAATTTCAAAACTTTGTAATAATTTGGATAACCTTGGCCATAGACCAGAAAACAGAGAGCAGTAGCAATAGAAACACAATTCCTATTGCGCAACTGCAGTGCAACTTCACTACTAGCATAATGAATTTCATGGCCAGAGCCTGAGCAGGCAAACCATACTTTGATTGCCCCACCCCACCAAGTCCCATGTCTTGTGTTTTTATTGGAATCATCTTTCCTGTGAGAATAAAAAATAAGTAGCATTTATAAACATTTTCAGCACATATAAGGAATTCAAAACGCATTGTCGAAGTTACTTGTGTGGGTAAAAATGCTTTATTCAGTAGTATTGTATAATCAGCTTACATGTGCTCCGTGAGAACCGCGTGAGAGGTAATTCTATCTATATGCTAATCAGGATATCAATTTCAATCAATGTTTATGAGGAGGAATACTATGACATCCCCCCTTTTCTGTTCTTAACGGCAACTAAAACTAATGGGTTATAAGCTATGCTTTTTTTTGCAGTTGTCGTAACTATATTGTCTACAATCCAAGTAGTTTGGCCGGTAGTTTGACTGTGCGGCCATATCTAGTGGTGTACTGTCCTTGTTGGTGGTCTTGATTGGTTTGTCTTGGATGAGTCGAGGATTCACCAGCTTTATCCTGAGTGGCCGCTTCTGGTTTTACTGGCTCTTGGGTCGTTGGGGTTACTTGCTTAACTTGTGGGCTTGGAAACTGGTTTGGCTCTAAGTTAAGCGTAGGTATTGGATGGAGCTTTCTATCTGATGTTTCTTGATGGACAGGTCTTGGTCTCAGATGTTCTCTTGTCCTTTGGTACAGCTTTCCATCTTTCTCAACGATGTACGTTCTCGGTTCACTGTTAGGATTGGGAATCTTCATTATACTACCTTTGTCCCATGTCTTTGTGAGGGTGTTGTACATGTACACGAGTTCGTTGGAGTGCAGAGGTCGCCTGTCAGTTTGACTAGCTTTTCTGTTGTAGTACTCAGCTTGTTTCTCCTGGTAGAGTTGGTTCATGTCTTTGTGGTGGAGGTTGTCCGCATGAGTTGACTGTAGAGCGTGGTTGCTACTTGGTATCAGTATTCTAGGCTTGCGTCGGTACATCAGCTCATATGGTGATGGCATATTGTGTGATAGGGGTGTGGTTCTGTACATCCACATCGCCGAATAGGGGCAGTTCTTCTCATCTAGTGCCTTCTTCCACATTGACTTACACGTTCCTATGGCTCTTTCTGCAACACTGTTTGCCTGGTGGTTGTACGGGGAGCTGAACGTCAGCTTGATCCCGCTGTTCTCGCACATCTTTCGAAATTCCTTGCTTACGTACTGGGTACCAAAATCTGCATGGATATGCGATGGTAGCCCATACTCTGACAATATTTGGGTGAAGTGGCTGCATATGGTGTTGGCTGTCATGTTGCTGATGAGTCGTATAACTGAGAACCTTGAGAAGTAGTCTACGACCATCAGGTACTTGGATGAGTTGAATTCGAATATGTCAGTTCCTAGCTTTTCCCATGGTCTAGTAGGAAGTTCTGGTTGCAGTATTGGCAATTTGGCTTGTGCTGGCTGATACTTGTTGCAGGTCTCGCAGCCCTTTACCATTTCTCTGATGTCATTGTTGATCCCTGGCCAGAAGACCGCTTCTCTTGCTAGCAGAATACATTTCGTTTCTCCTTGGTGTGCAAGATGGATTACGTCTAGTACCTGCCTCCTTAGTTGCTTTGGGATGAGGACTGTCGCTTTTGAGGATTAGACCGTCTTCGAGTACTAGATCGCATCTGAAGTTCCAGTAGTCTAGTAGTTCAGGTGGGCATTCTTTTCTGTGGGCAGGCCGTCCTCTGTAGATGGTGTCCTTTAGTTTAATCATGACCGGGTCCAGCGCTGATGCGGACTTCACTGCGTTGATGTCGATAGGGCAGGGTGTGTCTGTAACAAGGTGAACTTCGTTGTCTGTGATTTGTTGTGATTTGTCGAAACAGACTCTTGATAGTGCGTCTGCTATGGGAATTGTCTTTCCTGGTTTGTATTTCACTTGAACATCGAACCGCAAACACCTCAGCAGGAGTCTTGGTAGTCTTCCTGGGGCTTCTCTAATGTTCTTCTTGAATATCTGTTCAAGTGGTGAGTGATCTGTCTCTATGATGGTTGTCCGTCCCAGCAAGTAGAATTCGAACTTCTCAAGACCATATGCCACGGCCAGACATTCACGTTCGATGTTGGAGTATCTCCTTTCGGTGTCTGTGAGTGTTCGTGATGACATTGCGATGATCCTTTTGTTGTTGTCTGATTCTATCTGTCGGATCCATGCGCCCAATCCTTCTTGACTCCCGTCGCATTGAAGGACAGTAACCGTCTCTGGGTTTGGGTCGTAGTATGACATAACTGGAACTGAGCAAAGTTCTTCCTTGATCTTGTCGAGTGCGGTTTGATGCTGCTCTTCCCATTTGAAGTGTGCGTTCTTCTTAATGAGATCTCTAAGGGGCGATGTTAGTTGTGCTAGCTTTGTCGAGTATCGGTTGAGGTAAGTGATCATTCCAAGTATGGTGAGTAGCTCTTTTGCATTGGTTGGGGTTTGGATGTTCCTTATTGCCTCCAGTTTGTCGTTGGATGGCTGGATTCCCTTTGCCGTTATGGTATGTCCAAAGAAACTGACGCTTTTTTGCTTGAATTGAAGCTTTGTTGAATTGAGGCCTACGTTGTTCTTCCTTGTTGCTTCAAGCATGCTCATGAATGCTTGATCATGCTCTTGTTGCGTCGAACCGGCAATGATAATGTCGTCTGCGATGCCTGTGACGTTTGGTATGTCCTTGTACACTTCATCAAGCTTACGCTGGAAGATGTCTTGTGATACGCTTACCCCAAAGGGTAGGCGTTTGAATCTGTATCTGCCAAATGGGGTATTAAAGGTACAAAGTAGGCTTGATTCTTCGTCGCGTTCCACATGCCAATATCCCTTGTTAGTGTCCGCTACTGAGAAGTATTCCTTTCCATGCATTTGGGGTAGTATTTCATCAATGGTTCTGGTGTAGTAATGCTCGCGACGAATGTTTTTGTTTAAGTCTTTGGGATCTAAGCATAGACGTACTTTCTGTTTTCCGTCTTTGGTTTTGCTAACGTTGCAGACTATGGAGTTGACCCATTCGGTCGGTTCAGTTACTTCCGTGATGACGTCATTTTGAATCATCTTATCCAGCTCAGCTTTGTAGAGTGGTAGGATGTGGACTGGACTGTTCGTGGTGGGTGGATAACTGGATTTGGGTTGTCAACGAGTTGGATGTGGTACTTGTCCCCTGGAAATCAGCCGACTTTGTCAAAGCAGTCTTTGAAGTCTTCTTGAACGATTGATTTTGACAGTTTACCGTTGCTTGCGGCCTGTTGCGCTCTTGAGGTTGGAGTCGAGTTAAGCTCATTGACATTCACGGTTATTATTCCGAGATCCTGCGCTTGTTTACATCCTATCATTGAAGGGTTACCCGGTGCTTCAACTACATTGAACTTTGTTTCCACCGATTGGTTTCCATAAGTAATTTTAAGCGTTGTGACTCCGAGGTTTTCTATCCTTGATCCACCGTATCCTCTTAAGATGCTGTCGGAGGGCTGTAAATTAATTGAGTTGGGTAATATCTGGAGGTCGTCAGTTGTCAATATGCAGGTGTCCGCGCCAGTGTCTATTTTCATCTTCACATTGCACTTGTCGTTCAGTCGAACGGTCTTATAGATTCTGTTCTGGTGGCTGTTCAGACTGTGTAAGGCATTCTCAGTAGAAACAGAGCCTAGGATGACTGTGATGGCTTCTGTGTCGCTGGATCCATTTTCTTCATAAGTAAAGGTGTTGACAGCAGACTCTGTGCAGTCATCAGGTCGTAAGTGTATGTCCTGTCCCTCGTAGTTGGGGTTGTCGACAATTACGTGTAGCTGTTTTACATTTCTCTTCATGCATACTTTGAGGAAATGTCCTTTCTTTCTGCAGAATTTGCATGTTGCGTTCAGGGCCGGGCACACTGTTTGCCTTTCATGATTGCCCCCACATCGAAAGCATCCACTATACTTGAACTTAAATTTTCGTGGCGTTGGTTTTGCCTGATTCTGGTATTGTTGGGGTTCCTGTGGCATCTCTGGGTGTTTTTGGGCTCCCTGTGGTCTTGAAATTCGACCCGTATTTCCGGTATTGCTACTACGCACAGAATGCGTTTCTTTGATCCTTATTTTGCTGCTGCCTTGCGTTATAGCTTTCATTTGAGCTGTTGTACTTTCTTCAGTCTTGGCAAGGTCGTATATTTGTTGGAATGTTAGCTCGTTTCCTAGAGCGATAGCATCTTTTCGAACTTTGTCGGAGTTCAATCCAAATACTAGTGTGTCACGCAACGTTTCTTCTTTGAAGTCTTGGCGGTATCCGCCTTCGTCTATAAGTCCCTTTGCCTTTGTCATGAAGTCTTCTAAAGACATGTCGTTCTGCTTCAATGATCTCAGTTGAAAACGAGCTAGGATATGGTTGCTTTTCGGCTTTGTATAGCCTTCCAAGAGGTCAAATACGGGTTGGAGTTTGAGGCTGTCGTCGTCGTTACTCCAAGTTGCCGTGTTGTATATTTCTAGGCCTTTGTCGCCGATCCAGAGTAGTAGGAGTCGAACTTTTTTCCCTTCTGGTGATTTCTCTAGCAGGCCGTCGAATATTAATTCGCACTTTTGTTTGAAAAGTTTGAATCTTTTGTACATGTCTCCCGGACTTTCCCAATCCATAGTGGGTGGCGTGAAACGATCAGCCATGATAGATCTTGAAATGTCGAAATCTGCTGTTGAAACTTTGATTCTTTTGCTGAGGATGCTTGAATATGATGGACTTGAATCAATATGTTTGACATCCCACTTCTGACGCCATGTCGAAGTTACTTGTGTGGGTAAAAATGCTTTATTCAGTAGTATTGTATAATCAGCTTACATGTGCTCCGTGAAAACCGCGTGAGAGGTAATTCTATCTATTTACTAATCAGGATATCAATTTCGATCAATGTTTATGAGGAGGAATACTATGACACGCATAAAAAGGAATATGTAATATGCATGTAATATGAACAACAGATCAGAGGTTGTAACTCAAAGTATATTTCAAAAATCTGTTACAAAAGAAGATCAATCACAATTAGAACAACAGATCAGAGTTTGTGCCTCAAAATACAGTCATGGCGATATGACACTTATTCGGAAGCTGTATCGGCTGTCCTGTTTTAATATGAAATCGGGTCCTAGTATAGAATTAAACCTTTCAATTACAACTCGATTTTTTTTTTTTTTTTTTTTTGGCAGAAATCAGGAATGTTGTATAATAGATTATTAGTTCTTACCTTTTTCCATTTCTATAAGCTTCGTATGGCAGAGGTACTTTGGATTTTTCAGGGGAGCTAAAGCAGTCGTCACTGGCACTGGCTGCAGTTGGATCATAGTCGCTTTCACTTGTTTCTTGGTAAGTAAGTATGCCCTCACCGCCTTCGACGAATAAAAAACTTTTCCATTTATTGAAGTCCGTTTGAAACCCTTGCCAGACTTTTCCACTTGACAACCACGTTCTTGGAGTTCTTGGTTAGAGAAAGTAAGACGCGAAGCGTTTTCCAATACCACGAACTTCATGACCTTTCAGGCTTTTTTCTCTAGTGCACATATTTATTGCACTCGTTGACAAGCTAAATATACATATACTAACTATAACTGTTACATGTACGAGCGGACGCCATGTGCTAAACGAGACTAGCTTTATTTATGGGAACGAGGCTATGACATACAACATCTCCCCTTCGAGTTGAATGTGGGTTGCTAGCTAAAGTTAACTAATTATCCTAGTTACAAAGATACGGTTACTACTCGATTACCTGGTGTATAAATCACATTAATATAAACTTGAACAAATGTCTTCGGTGCTATCAAAATATAGACTAGCTCCTAGTAGTAATGCATGTCAGGCTGTTGGTAAGGCTTAACATGTCTGCTAGACCGACGGACAGGAGCTTCATCCGTGGTGGGAGACGTGACAATTGGAGGTAAGTGCTCTTGCGGAGGGGTTGATGGATCTTGGCCGGTGGTGGTAGTTGCTGTGCATCCTTCATCCATCGCGGCTGCGTTCTCTCCGGTGTGGATCAGTGAACTTCGGTTTCGTCTGATTCTGGCGCCAGTATCCGTTAGCAGCTTGTATGACCTCGGGTTGCAGTGTCTCCCTTGTACCTCTCCGTACTTCCGTTGGTCACGGATATAGACTCGGTCTCCTTCTTCGAGGGCTGGGAGAGATACAACTTTGTGGTGTTGGTTGTAGTTCTTGGCATACTTTTCTCTATATGCTTCTTCTTTTCTTTCAACTTCCCTGCGGTCAACTTCGTGGGGTACCAGGGTTTCAGGTATCGCTGGTAATCTTGTTCTAAGCCGCCGGCTCATAAGCAGTTCTGCTGGGGTTAGCCCATTCCGCAGGGGTGCTGTCCGATATGCTAGCAGTCCTAGGTATGGATTGGCGTTTTTCTGAGTATGTTCTTGGCTGTTTGCACAGCTCTTTCGACCTCACCATTAGCTTGGGGATAGATCGGTGAGGACGTGACGTGCTGGAATCCCCAGTCCTTGGCGAATTCTTTAAACTCCTGGCAGGCATATTGCGGCCCATTGTCCGAGACCACAGTTTCCGGTATGCCATGCATTGCGAAGAGTTCACACATCACGCATATTGCTGCGCTGGCTGTGACTGTATGGAGCTGCTTGACTTCGAACCATCGGCTGTTGTAGTCTACTACAACAATGTACATTTTCTTGTCAATCTCGAACAAGTCTTTGCCAAGACGTGTCCAAGGCATGCTGGGATATGAAAGTGGTATAAGAGGCTCTTTTCTTTCAGGGCGCAGTCTGGAGCAGATGTGCCACCGGTTTACCATGTCCTCTATCTGTCTGGTGATAAGTGGCCACCAGACTGAGCAACCGGCTCGACCTTGGCATTTAGTGATGCCGAGGTGGCCCTCGTGGATAACCTCCAACATTCCCAGCTGGAGCGATTGCGGGATTACGATCCTGCTGTTGTACATGAGCAGTCCTTTCGATACAGTAAGGTGCTGTTTGTTCTCCCAGTACGGCTTCAGAAGTGGTTGAGAGGGCATGATGTCGGGCCATCCCTCCTGGCAGTAAGTCTTTATTTATGTGCAGACTGCACCTCCGTCTTGTGCTGCCTTGATCTCGTTGAGACGTTGCTGAGTAGCTGGGAGAGATCCAATAGTGGCTTCGCTGATTTCCTCCACCTCTTCGATGAGCGGTAGGTCTTTTTGGTCTGGCTCACTGGTTGGCGCTCTTGACAAGGCGTCGGCTGTGCATTGATGTACTCCTTGTACGTACTTTACCTCCGGTGTATATCTTGCCATACGTAGGCGAAAGCGTAGGATTCTTGGAGGTAGCTTGGAAAGATCTGTGCTTGACAGTAGAGGGACGAGTGGTCGGTGGTCTGTTTCCAGGGTGAACTCAGTGCCCAGGACATAGTCGTTGAATTTCTCGCACGCCCATGTTGCTGCCAGAGCCTCCTTTTCAATGACGGCGTAGCGTTTTTCGGTGTCATTGAGAGAGCGAGAGGCAAAGGCTATCGGGCGGCGAAGACCAGAGGTGTCAGTTTGTAGCAAGACAGCCCCTAGACCGTCTTGGCACGCATCTGCAGCGACAACACTTTGTTTGCTTGGATCGTAGTGGGCTAACACATCAGGTGAGGTTAGCTTCTGCCTGATCTCTTGGAAGGCCTGTTCTTGTGGTTGATCCCACAGGAATGCATGGTCCTTTCTCAGTAGCTGACGTAGTGGCTCGTTGATCGTCGCCAACTCTGGGACGAACTTGGCTAGTTGGTTGACCATACCGTTGAACCTCTGAAGATCTTTCACGTTTGTAGGCCGTGGAAACTCTCTAATCGCCTTTGTCTTATCTGGATCTGCCTCAACGCCATTCTCTGATATCACGTGGCCCAAGAACTTCATCTTTCGTTTGGAGAACTCACACTTGTCGTTTAGCGTGATGCCTGCTTTTTGTAGTCGGTCTAGGACTTGCCGGACGCGGACATCATGTACTTCCTGGGTTTGGCCGTGAATGAGGGTATCGTCCATGTGGCAGATGACCCCTTCAAGTCCCTCCAGCACTGAAGACATTGTGCGTTGGAAGACCTCCGGTGCAGAGCTGATCCCAAATGGGAGGCGGTTAAAGCAGTACCTCCCGAAGGGCGTCACAAACGTGGTTAGCAGACGGGACTCTTCTGCTAAAGGGATCTGCCAAAATCCAGAGTTGGCGTCGAGCTTAGAAAACAGTTTGCTGCCTCTAATCTTGGCTAGGTTTTCATCGACACTTGCCATAGGGTGGATTTTCCTCTTGACTGGTTTGTTGAGGTTCGTTAGATCCACGCACACCCTCACGTCTCCGTTCCTTTTAGGGGCAACGACCATGCCGGAACACCAGTCGGTAGGTTCTGTCACAGGTGAGATGACTTTATCTCGTACCATGTTTTCAAGTTTCTCCTTCACTTTTTGTAGGAGAGGATGAGGCACACGCCGGGGTGTGTACAAACAGACAGGAACTGCGTCTTCCTTGAGTGGGATGGTGTAGCTTTCTTTCATCAATCCCAGGCTTTTGAAGAGCTTCGGGTATTCTGCTCTGAAGTCTGGCACCTTTTCGACGTTGTGTACCTCTGGGGCAGGGATGGGCAACTGGAGTGCTTGTATCGCTGATTTTGACAGTAAGTTACTTGATTGGTTTGTCATGACGTACACATTCTCGTTGTGCCTCTTTCCGCCGACTTCTACAGTTGCATTTGTAATCTGACATTTGAAAAGGTGAGACAGTTTTACATTTCCTGGGCCTCGGAACTCGCTCTTTATAGGATCGAGACGGAGCCCCTTGACCCAAGGAGTTTGATCGCCAACAACTGTGACCTTTGAGCCACTGTCAAGCTTGAAATCACAGAGTTTTTCGTTGACTTTCACCTCTGAAGACCAGAATTCATCTCTGTTACCGCTAACTTCTCCCATCATGTAGGTGCTTTCAACGTAGTCATCATTTCCTACTTCGTTGACGTGATTTGTTGACAGACAGGCGATGGCGAAGTGACCTTTTTTACTGCACAGGCGACACTTCGCATCTTTGGCTGGACAGTCTTTACGAGGGTGGTCTGTCTTTCGTCCGCACCACCTGCAGTTGCCTGTTGATGGCTGTTGCTTTGGTTTTGGTGTAAACGGCTTCTTACGGTCGGTAGGTTTGCCTCCGTTCTTGGGTCTCTTAGGCTGGTTCGAGGGGCGTCTTCTCTCTGCCGTGTAGTTGACGGTGTCTGGATCTTTTTTAGTCATGACAAGTTTGTGCGTCCTCGATATTTCACACGCACGTAGACTGTCGATGACCTTCGATAGGTTGGGTACAGGTCTTTCCATCAGGAGACGTTCTCGGTCCCCTTCGTCGCTTGTAACAATCACTATTCTGTCTCGTATGAGAGAGTCCTTGAGTGTTCCGAACTCACACGAGTTAGCTAGTTGTCTTAGGCGTATCACGAATTCATCAACTGTTTCACCTGGTTTCTGAGAAGCGGAGTTAAAGATGAAGCGCTCATAAAGGACATTTCGTTGGGGTATGAAGTGCTTTTTCAGTTCCTCTAGGATCTTAGTCGGGTCTTTCTTGTCCTCGGCAGAGAGGCTTGGCAGGGAATTCATGATTCTTTGGCAGAGTGTACCTGCGATGATTTCTTTGCTGTTGTCTTCCTCCATTTTAGACCTGAGGTCGGTTGCAATGACGTAGTACTCCCACGAGTTTTCAAAGTCCTTCCAATTCTCCGCCACGTCTCCCTTAACAGACATAGGTGATGGAGCAGAATCTGATATGTAGCCATGATTTACAGATATATATGATATAGCTAACAATAATATGTTTATATAACAAGAAAATTCACTATTAATTTCTAAAAATAGTTGAGAAATGCTAATATTGTCAGTTTTTTTCTATCGTTGGGCTTCCTGTGGCTAGCCCTAGTCCTCGCGCGACTCGCGAGGTAAATTTACTCGGCGGTAAAACGTATTTCAAACGTTCAAACACTGTATATAACTAAGTTAAAACTAAAACTAAATTGTTCTAACAGTGAAAGTACTACAGTCTATGTTTACTTGTATCCTTCTGGAGGTATATAAGTTCGTCTTGAGTCTTGAGGGCTTGAAAAGCTTGGATGTAAATCTTGGTTGTTCACTTGTCAACTGAAGAATCTTGAGTCCGTCTTGATGGCAAATCGACTCTTGTGGTCGCCGTTTCCCTTGACTTGAACTTCTTGGATGGGTTGTTCCTTCTCTAGGATGTACCGCCGATATTACCAATGTTTAGGAGGACGGAGAGATCGTTTTGAGGTTAGATTTTTGGGTTAAAAACCGCTGCCACCATGTTACATGTACGAGCGGACGCCATGTGCTAAACGAGACTAGCTTTATTCATGGGAACGAGGCTATGACATCATACAACAATAACTACTATAAGAAATACTAATAAATATCAAAAATACACTCGAAGAAAGTCTGTCGCAGTTTCTCTAAAATTATAGCGTGGTTTCGTGGTTGAATCCACTTAATATCGTGAGTAATGACGTAGTTCGATGTCAGAAGCAATATGGCGGCGAAGTCTTTCGTTTGGATCAAAATAGAAGAAGTATAGCAACTTCAAAGCTTCAAATTACAACTCTCCTTTACGCGTTCTTCGATAAACTCTTTTCTATTTATCGTACTATCATTATATTTGGTACAAAGCTTAAAAGACCTTAAAGATTAAATACTAGGCAGCCCGGAGCAAAAGCCTAATTTGATAAAATTTTACGACCGAAAACCGTGTCCACGGTAGTTATAGCTCGCCAAAATAATATTTTGCTCCGAGCTGCCTAATTTTTTTTCTTTACACAATATATTTTCATAGGTCATGTTTCATATTTTCCAATTGATGAAAACGAGCATTGGGTTGCCTGCGTTTTTTTGACACCTTAGCTGTGAAATTTAACACTTTTGGCATGCAGTTTTGAAAGGAAATCTTATGTATATATTTATTGTGAAGTACTATTTTAGGTGTATTGGATACAGTGTAAATAAATTTTGTGGAAATGACATCCACTTTACCCAGTTCTCATACCTTAAATGAAATTCTTTCCGTCATTTGACTGATAGTGTTTTTGCCAAGTGGCTCATTTTTGTTACCAGTAGTTAATGCTAGACTTGCTCTTTGTGACATGCTTGTCAGAAGTCTAAAAAAGAGCCTCACATTCTAGGTGAATCTTGCTTAGGTAGAATTCAAAAGCAGCTACCGGATCAAGGGCATTTGAAGTTTCGTGCATGCGAACATCGGCGTATAGTAAGACATTTTCACTGAGAGGCTGACCACTCATTGTCCCGGATAGGGAATTAAGATATGGGAAACGCGATTCCGGAGACATTGAGTGGTGAAGGGTATGTGAAGTAGTGAACGTCGCCGAAGTGGAGGAGGGAGGGTCGCAGCAAGAGTTTGCTTCCCAAACGCCACACGACCAAAAACGCCAGAGCACAGAAATTTGACCGCCACATGGCTAAACTGATGCATTGGGCGACATGACACATAGCCCGCCCCGGGGCCAAGTTTTACTGATAAATACACGATTGTAAAAACTAACAAATAAGAAATAAGGGATACAAACAAGATACCTCATTTGGCGGAGCATCAACCTGGGTTGGTTCTGCAGCTGGGCAAGATTATCTTGGTTTTGCTGTTGGTCTTGCGGTGAAGGTGGTTGGTCTGGCTGAGAGACAGGAACTTGAGGTTGCTGTAAATTTTGTAACTGAACTGGGTCTGGTTGAACTGGAGCGGCCATGAGTGCTTCGCCGACGGGGAAAAAAACAAGAGCAGCAAGAGTTTGCTTCCCAAACCGGATTTGCGAAAAGACGGCGAAACAGGCTCGGTGTTGGTTTAAAAACCTTCCCAATGCCCCGAGGGATGGAATTGCACGCACCTCGTGCAATAACCATCATGCTGAACGTTATTTATTGAACGCGGGAGCAAAATCGTGGTTATTTTCTCAGTGAGAATAGCTGCTCAGACTGTTTCGAGCCTCCTTGGTGATTCTTGGTCTGCTCTGTTAGCTTTTCTTTTACACAACGAGATCCCACATCTTTTTTATAATCTCAAAAAAGTATTTAGTCAATTTTCGTTAGCCTTCTCTGCCGCGGCGACAAAAATGGTAGTACAACGAGAACCACACAAATTCTGTTAATTTTTCTGGGTCTTTCAAAACACCGTCCTTGTTTTGGCCATCTGTAAAGTATATTCTTAACTTTTCCATGTCTCCAGGATCAACAGATTGTTGTTTTTTTCCCCGAGGTTTTCTATTATTTTCTTTCGTGAACAACCTTGTAGGATGTTGACACCTTGGCTAAGTGGTGCCGATGTTATATGCCGATGTATGGCTGCTCTTATCCCTGTCAGGGCACTTGGGGTCAAAGGCTGTCCTTTTTCGGTTTTCACCTCTGCGTAGAACTTTCGTAAAACCTCGTTGAACTCTTTCGGAGTAATGGTTTTCGAGTCGACACTGATTTTTCGTTTCTCACCCCATTTGTAAAACTTTTTCAGGCCCCACTCAGTTGCTCTCTTGTTATTTTTTGCTTGAGCTTTTGCCTCAATCTCGTCCTGGCCTAAGTCCGAACTTTGGCTACTCATTTCTAGCTCAAAGTGTGGATAATTTTCCATATTATAACGGTATTTTGACAAAAAAAAAAAAAAAAAAAAAAAAGCTGCCTCAAATCTCTTCAAACTCAAAACAAAAACCGAGTCGGTGTAAAACAACTCGTGCGCTTTCAAATAGTTTTCTCGTTGACATTTGATTGGTCGAGAACGGTCGTACGAGCCCTTTTTACCCAATGAGCAACAGGGCTGCAAATGTATTTGCGACCCGCCAAAATCAATTTACGTCCACTGGCCGCACGTTTTGAAGAGGGCAGTTTATTATTTGGCTTAGTTTAGTGATTATAATGTCAGTTATCTTGAGGCAGCACCAAGAGAATATATAGAGATAGACGTGTCAATTGCAAAAGGAAGCTGTGAAGATCTAAGGTTTTTATCAACTCAAATTGTCAATAATATTTGCAAAATTGCAATTCTATTCAGACACATTTGATATAACAATAAATATGAACTATTCATACAAACATACAAACTTATATGCTTTATCATTATTTTAAATAAAATAGGACATACACAGGGGAAGACAGGCTTGCCTTAGAGCTGTTTAACACCACATGGCTGATAGATGAGTTTGAACAAGACCTGCACATCAAACATGACTATCGTAATGCCCTTCAACACTTACTTGATACAGCACCTGTTCTATCTGATTACACGAATAACTTCCTACTGATCTTGGGTGGAGGTTATCCTACAAAGAAATATAAGAAGATAGTTGGTGAGGTGAGCAATCAATTTAAAATGAAGCATAACCAAGTTAAGAGAGAATCTTAGAATACCTTGTCATTTGATTGGCTGCTAGCAATGATCAATAAGAGAACTGATACACAAAATGACAAGCTACTCATGCCAGCACCCGCTTGAAACAGAATTTTCTTCAGCACTTTGTGCTGCTTTCGAACATTTATGACATTAATCACGTGTATCAATAAGTGTTCAAAACTACTCACAACAATCCACAATTTTATATTGGGGCATTCCATTTTATAAACGCACCTCCCCTCCCCTATTGACGGAAAAACTTCGTTACCCCTTGGAATATTTAAATTTGATTTTAATATTATAATACCTTTTAAACCTATTGAGGGGTTATGCCTCATACCTTAATATATCTAAAGTATTTTTGTCTTTCCCCCTCTCTCCCCTTGGAATTTTTTTGTCTTACTTAGGTTTAGGCCCTAGGATATATTAGTCGGTGCACCCCTAACCCTTTAGGATATCCTGACCCCTCAATAGGGGGGGATGCGTTTTTAAAATGGAATGGCCCATTTACTGCAGCATGTTAATCAATAATATCTGCATATTTATATTATACAAATATTGTATTTGTGTGTGAAAGGGTAGCATAACGAAACAAAAACATTTTATATAAACTTGCCATTGGACGGCATGAGAGCTGTGTGGCACATATGTAAATAAGCCCACCATACTACATACAAACAAAAGTAAGTATAAGTACCCAACAACAATACCTCAGTGTATACCATCAATAATACCATGGCAAGGCCCTTTTCATGTTTCTTTAAATATCCAAGAAACATCTGTCATCCTGTTCAGGCCAGTTTTTGGAAAGTTGTACAAAGTCCTATTTGAAAACAACAAGGTGTTAACACAGCGTCCCAAATCAGAAAAGATTGCACTTGTCATATAAACTGCATTTGGAGGCTGGTCCATTGTTCAAGACATGTTTAAAAACCAGTTTGCTCTCTACTCCAAAGACCCACAATATCTTTTTCTTTTGCACTTGCTTGATGATGTTGTGCCCATGGTGTTTTATTGCAGTTCTAAATATGATAAAGCTAACATCTGCGACTTATCAGACATACTTCATCATCTGAGGAGCAAGCCGCACTTCCAGCAAATAACCTCCAATTATCTCAACATCTTGACAGAGAAAAAAGTTGAAGTATTTCATTCAAAGCTGCGAAGGTAATAACATCCTAAGTGAGAAAATATTAAACATATATCTAAATAGGTTTACTTTTCAACAGAGCTTTACCAATGTGGGCCAATCCTGATTACATCCAACAACAAGCACATGTATTAAGCGCAAGACGATTCCAAGCAGACAGTGAAAATTCCTAAAGGTCGTCGCAAGTACCAGGTAATAAAAGTATAAGCATGGTGAACAATAATTCAAAAGTATTAATGATATTTTTTAAATTGCTTTTTTTGCAGCCATTTTACTTACCAGCTCTTGATGCTACAGTGGACCAAAGACGCTTGCAACTGGCATTTGCATTTAATGAAATTCTTTAACCAGACCCTGCAGTGTTTTGCGACCTCCCGCAATGTGATACTGACTATGATTCAAAACCAAACGTGAAGAGATTAAATTGTGGCCATACTTTTCACAAATGTTGCTTTAAAGAGCATGATGATAGACAAGCTGATCATTTGAATGCAATTCCAAAAAATATCAATTGTTCTCTGTGTAGTCAGAATGGAATCACTACCTCTGACAATCAACAGGTTTGCATTCGACTGATGATTTAAATCCCTTCTATTATTTGGTTTGGATTTCTTTGGCCATCATGATCAACAATAACACAGTTTAGTAAAAATACACTGGTGATTATTGAAAATCTCGCGCGCTTATTGGTCAGGAAAATCACACTATCACGCGATAGTCACCTCCAGCGATAATCCAAAATGGCGGTCAGCCGCTTTGTTGCTGTTACGGGAAAAAATGTCTTTTATCTTCTTTTGTTTTTTAAAGAATCACCTGTGTATTTATACTAAAACAATTATTTGCCTCAGCCTCAGTGAATATCGGGGAATATTTACCGAGACGCGAGTAATTGTTAAATATTATGATTATAGATATCTTGCTGGTGAAGGAGATGATGAAGCTGATAGTGATGAAAAATGATGAAGAAGGAGATGGCGATTATGATGATGATGCTGGAGACAGTGATACATGTGATCCTGATGACAAGGTCCACAGCGGGATATCGACCACAACCTCAGAAGCACCGAAGACAGAAGCCATTGTATGCTCACCGTTCGTCTTGCTTCGATGCAAAGACTCGGCTACCTTTCAAGATGGCGCAGGGAACCGTGAAATGGACTATTGCTTGGGTTAGACCATAAGTTCGAATTCGAAATTGGGGATCCGGAATCTGGAATAAATACACGGAATACTTAAAACCTGGAAATTATTACCAAAAAACTATAATTTTGTTACCATTATCCGATGAAAAAAACTTTACTTCAGGACCCAGTTGTTCAAAGCCCGATTAGTGCTAATCCTTGGTTAACTCTTAATAAGACCTATAGAGGTAATCCTGGATTAGCGCTAATCCAGCTTTGAACAACCCGGCCCTGTGCTCTATCGGTTCTCTAATGGGTGGAGATCATTTACATGGTGGGGATCACTTATGCGGTGGGGATCATTTACACGGTGGGGATCACTTATGCAATGGGGCTAAGTTAAGCGGTGGAGAGCACTTGTGCTGTTGGGACCAGTTATATGGTTGGGATAACTTACGAGGTGCGGATAACTTATGCAGTGGGGGGAAACCTGTGCAGTGGGATGAGTTACAGGATAGGGATCACTTATGAGGTGGGGTTCGCTTATGCGATGAGGATTAGTAATGATGTGGGTACAACTTAGGCATTTAGGCCCTTAACTGTCCCATGCCACATGCTTGTCCTCAAGACTACTAATGTGTCTCTCCCCCAGTCTCTTGAGACATCCCTTAGCTGTCCCCTGTTTCCTGAACAGCTCCTGGCAGTCCCCTGGGGATACACTGAGATATTCCTTAGGTGTCCCATAGGGACTCGAAGGATGAGAGAGATACTAGTAGTCTCGAGTGTAAGCTAAGGAGAGAAACAATATGTCTTCAGGATACGCCAGTGACAGGGGACAGTTAAGGGATGTTTCAGGAGATCCCCAGAAGACTAAGGGATGGGACAGACAGCAGTAGTTTAGAAGGTAATCCGGGGACAGGGGACCGCGAAGAGACGTCTAAGGGCCTCCCCAGGGACTTGGGGTGGGAGCATGGGAGCTGCACTGGTAGTCTAGAGGGTAAGCCAAAGACGAGGCCACTAGGGATTGTTCAGGTCAGGGCATTCTCAGGAGACTCTAGTAGTCAAGGTAAGCCAGAAGTGCTATGCTTTCGTCAGCGTTGTTGCATTGCACGATGCAAGAAAAATGGAGCTGAAACAGGGCCTTTGGAATGGAAGAATTGTCATTTCCCCAAAACTTTGTATAGCTTTTCGTGGCCCCATGGATGTTTGAAAAATGCAATAAAAAGGGGTTACCATTCTCGTTTTCGTACTGCATGACTTTACACTAAGTAAGATAAGAATCTAATCATGTTCAAGTACTATTGTACAATTTGCAAATGTCCGTAGCCGTGCCTCCTGGAATCGAACCCGTTCGAGGAATGTACTTTTCCGAGAGAAGATTGGGTCAAATTTTGCGAAAATCGCTGGTTTTTTTTTACTAAAGAAATGGGAAGCCAGTAAAATTTAGCTTTGGATATAATTTTACTTATTATATAAAAGGTAAATCGCTAAACTGTATAAGTTTCACGATTTTGTTACTACACGAAGAACCATTCGCAGTGCAAAACAAGGGAGACCTGGGGAGTCGGGGATGGAAGAGATACTAGCAGTCTCGAAGGTAAGTCAAGGACAGTGAACTGCTAAGCGATGTCTCAGGGGATCCCAGGGGACTCGGGGTAGGGAGAGACACTGGTAGTGTTGAGGGTAAGCCAGGGACAATGGACTGCTAACGAATGTCTCAGGATTCCCCGTGGGACTCGGGAATGTACCATGGGGACAAGGGACCGTGTAGGCCAGTTGCAGTAAAAGTTGAACTAGCTTCTTCGTTGTGAATCAAGTTGTAGCGCGTACTATCTTACAAGTAACCTGCGATGCAACCATTGACGCAAAAATCAATCAGAGCGCAGCTCTTCTCTATTGAGACCAAGAATTTGCTGCAAGTTCCGAAGATAGTTGAACGCGTCTGACATCGCAATTGCAATTTGCAACGCTCTGCTTTCATCAGCATTGCATTGGCAATAAAGATTGCCTCATGTAACAGGGCTTTTAAGTATGTATGTTTTACAATCAAACTCGGGAGTTTTAAAAAGAATTAAGGGAAAACAGTAAATATTGGATTTGTATAAATCTTTATTAGCGTTATTTTAAAACATTTCGAGGCCACGTCATTCTAAAGTACAGCTATTTTCTTCAGATTAATTTCCACTAGTATTTCAAATACATTTTGTAAAACAGTCTTCATCGGGTCGGTGTCAGTTGCACAAGTCACGTGTACATAAATGTGCTTATCCTTTGGGATCAGCATCATAAATTGCTCCTTAACGTAAGACAATGCTTTCTCATAGTCAGGTCCGCCTGAAATGAATAGATGAGTTACACATCAATAAAAAATGTGCCCCAAGTCTATGTGGAAGTAAAACACTACACGTTTGTGAATGTTTTTAAAGATATTGGAGATATTTGACCTTCCTTTTTTAGAAACTTTAACAAAGAAATAGAAAACGCGCGCACTTGCTGTGTGCAGTTATGAAGCACGCGGGAAATGACATAACACCAGAGAAGGATCAGGAAAAGGAAAGCATTTTTTGAACGTTGGACTGCAAAGTAGAATCGACCTTTTTTTCTTAAGGTCGCATGTCTATCCAATTTTGATGGGCCACAAAATATCAAACGCCAGATTCTAATATATCGTTGTAAACTGAGCTACTACGTATTTTTGATAAAACATTTAAAGATTTGGATGAGTTCGCAATCTTTAGAAAATGAACTATGGCAAAATGTACCTGTAAAGGTATGTTGTAAAACACATAACTAGGAGGGGCTTTAAAGCAAGTACCAATCAATGCAATTGCTAGGCCCTTCCGCAGTCTCCCTATCACCCAAGGCATGAAAACGAAGACTGAGAGGGAGAATGTGAAGAGTCAACCTTAATAATTGCTAAATTTCAATCAGCTTATAAAATTTTAGAATCACTGCTCAAAATGGTGGTCAGGTTAAGACGCTGAAACGAGCGATTTAGCTGAGAAACATTCTTCTGGAGAGAGGAAATGAAGTTGACACCGAGCAACGAAGAGCATTAATAGGTAAATAATGTCAGCACAGAAGAAAATACGTTACTTCATGAGCAGGTAACGTCATAATCACCATCTTGTTTGACGATAACAAAGCATTCTATTGTTAGAGCAACCAACATGGCGATTCCATATCTCAAGAGATTTTGAGATTTTTGCAGCATGCAATAAGAAGTTCACCAACTTTTTTCTAAATAGCTACATACTTACCGTCGTAGTCTGGAAAACACTCTGACAAATTCGATGTGTCTAATTTGTCCTTGAACAAGTCTTGCTTATTTAGAAACAGGATGAATTGAGTATTGGCTAAGTATTCACAGTGAACTATTTCTTCAAATAGGTCCAAGTTGTCGCGCATAGCATTCTGAAAATAAAACAGAATTTATAGAAATCATGTAGCTTTGCCATTGACGACTCTTAAAACTACCGTGTGTGGGGGCTTAGCCTCACTTGTGAGGTCGGTAAACAAAAGCAAAAAAACAAACAAAACAAGACAAGCAACTCGTGGATTCGAGGCTAAGCCCGCATACACTGGAATTTTAAGAGTCTTCGATAACAGTGCAGAAAACTCCGCGACACTCTTCTTATTCAATCAAACCGGGGGATAAGAAAAACGACGGAATTAATGATTTTTTTACTAACGCAATAACTTGTGCACGCTTACAAACGTTTTATAAAGGGCCTCTTTACGAGAAGGGTAGCCCTATCACTAGGGTCACCTTAGTAATAGGGCTACCCTAGCTTCTATGTGTTTTCTCTCATTCATTTCCACGATTTTCCAGCGCATCAGGGTTACCCGGGGCCGGGTTGTTCAAAGCTGGATTAGCGCTAATCCAGGATTAACTCTATAGGTCTTATTAAGAGTTAACCCAGGATTAGCACTAATCGGGCTTTGAACAACTGGGCCCTGGTGGTAAGGTTACCCTGTCCCTTTAATCAGTTGTCAAGCATGAAATTTGATCTGACTTCCGGTTCATGCCCAGCATAAAATTTGAACTGACTTCCGGTTAATCAATCAATCAATAAACTTTATTTAAAGAGGGTGACGTATTAACCCACTGAGTTATGTAACATACGGTTCTCATGATGCCCGGCATGAAGTTTGAATTTACATGCCCAGTTGTCAAGCATGAAATTTGATCCGACTTCCGGTTCATGCCCAGCATGAATATATTTACGGACCCCAGAGAATTTTTCCCAGTCTCTCTTCGGTCACTTCTCTCTCCGAAGCATTAACGTCACGTAGATTTTGCCCTTATACCGTATCACCTATTTTATCAAGCGATGCTTACCCCAGCACCACGTCCTATCATTATATTCAACATGAGCATGACAGAAAAGAACTTGTAATTGTCAGTAATTCCCTGTGATACCGCGTGCATTAGCAAGAGATTTTCACATGCTCCAACCCCTCAAAAAGCAAGTTCAAATACTTTATCTACAACGCAAAATACTGCGCATGGGACATGATGTCATGTTTCTGGGACAAACAAATTCCCTTACGTCGATGCCCAGCAATAATTTTGATAAACATAATGCTAGAGTGACCACAGTAAATCCGTGAAACTTTAGTAATACTAAATAGCACAATTTCATGTAAATTCCATTGTTTTCTATTGTTTAACTAGCACTATATTGTACTATTTAGTAATTAGTGTTTCACGGATTTACTGTGGTCACTCTAATATCATCAAAAATGGAAAGAAATTCAAGCGAACGTTTATTTTCCGAGCCGTTTACTATATTGTCTATTAGGTGCAAAATAAACGTTGTACTGTTTCACAGTTAAGTGCGAGCACTGTATTGATATACTGAGTAATAGTCAAGTTGACACTAAACAAAACTACTGACCAATTAACGAATTACATTTTCATATAAAATCAACTTGAGTATTATCAACTTGAAAGTTAAAGTGCCTTTTGATGGTTTTCACGGCGGCCATGTTGGAGGAACTTAACAAAGGAATTGTCAATGAATTCTTTTGTTATATCCTCCAACATGGCCGCCTTGTCTTTTGTTACTTAATTCTCTTGGGAAAGGTTGAAAACCATCAACCGAGTACAAACAATGTAAACGTGAAACTTTAGTAATACTAAATAGCACAATTTCATGCAAATTCCATTGTTTTCTATTGTTTAACTAGCACTATATTGTACTATTTAGTAATTAGTGTTTCACGGATTTACTGTGGTCACTCTAATATCATCAAAAATGGAAAGAAATTCAAGCGAACGTTTATTTTCCGAGCCGTCACTATATTGTCCATATGGTGCAAAATAAACGTTGTACTGTGTCACAGTTAAGTGCGAGCACTGTATTGATATACTGAGTAATAGTCCAGTTGTCACTAAAGAAAACTACTGACCAAGTAACGGATCGCATTTTCATATAAAATCAACTTGAGTATTAAGTGCCTATAACATCTAACTCAATATTTTCAGCATTGATTTTCTACATAAAGTGAATAATTACGTGTAATTCTTTTTATGTGATTCGAGTGATGAATCTTGGATTCACACTGGTTTTTAGCTAGTTATCTCAATCTTGGAGATATCAAGGTTTATACTTACAATATGTCAATGAGTGTGATATAATTTTATTGATTTCAGTTTATTTGTCATCATTTGGAAATTAAAACACTGATTATTATAAGAAAACAAATTTGCAATGACCTTTCTATAAACCATAAGTAACAAAATGTTTTATACGGGATATTTTACTGCCCCAGAAAACTTTTGTATATTTAATAATGCCTCCTATGACATCACACTCATTAACATATTGGAAGTATAAACCATGATGTCTCCAAGATGCATCATTCAAACTATATAAAAATAATTTACCATTCAACTGCTCACTTCATGTAGAATCAATACTGAAAATATTGAGTTAGGTGATATAACAACTTTAACAACTCACAATTGACTCGTCTTCTTCCAGGACTTCGTCGTAGCTGCTAAGGGATGCAAAGAACACAACAGCCGTGACCCTATCAAAGAAATGGATCCACTTCTTGCGTTGACTCTTCTGACCTTCCACATCGATTACCCTACAACCACGCGTAAAGAAATCATCAGATAGTTACCTCGCAATGCATGCGATTCAACGTATGTGGCAACTGTACGTTGCCAAAACCTGGCATACATTACGTTTTCACACAACCTGCATTCTTGCTTTTCTTTTCGTTTTTTTCCTTTTTCACGTTCGTATTCGTTAATTCTAGTGTGTTTTACCTTTATTTGCTATTCGGTTGAACGAGCTTCTTTTAACTAAGAAGCAGTTTTGTTTATTGGAATGGAATTAGGTAAAGAGTAGAAAGCAAGCAGTTCTTGTATTTCCCTTGGTCACTGTTTGATATTTGCTTAGGTTGATTTATTGATTTAATTTGGCCGAGTGAGAATAAGTATTTAGTCAAATATTCCCAGAGAGGGGAATGAGGGACGAAAAATCACTTTTCCAAATCAAACACCATACAGAGACCAATGGAAATACAGTCGACTCTCCCGTAAGCGACCACCTCGGGGCCAGGAGTTTATATGGGAAACAAAACGGGAAATTCAAAAAGTGGTCGCTTACGGGAGATGGTCGCTTACGAGAGTGGTCGTTCAAAGAGAGTCAACTGTACACTGCTCGCAGTCTAAGCAAAGAGAATCCAGTGAAAATTGATTGATTACCCATCATGGACATTTCTGGAAGGGCGTCTTCCCTATTTCTATAGCGCCACAGCGGAGGAAATCATGTGCGAAATTTAAAGGGATTTTGGCTTTAAAACAGTACAAGTATGGTGTGGGGGCCTGGACCTACTCCTCACCCAATATTCAATCCAGCGCCACCAGATTTTTTAATATTCGTACTCAATCGTTCACAATGACTTAGGCTGACATCAAGACATGTGGCAGTGGAATGTTATGAAAAAGTCTTGATTAATGTCTATGAACGTCTACTTCGTCTAGACGGCAAATTGTACTATTTGGCGCCAATTATTCAGAAAGACTGTAAAGTATAATCGAAAAATATTTACCTATAATTGTACTCATTGACTTTAATTTTTTTTTCCACTACCCCTTGCGTTCTATTTCGAGCTCGTAGTATATCTTTCGATTCAGGAACATAATCTTCTTTGGCTATTCGTTCAATTTCTGCAAAGAAACTATGAAAACGGAAACTATTAGGCTCATGACGAAGCCGCAGGATGCAGAAAAACGTCAATACCAAACACGATAAATAAATTCCGTATTCATGAGGTCATTCGAAAACTAACGCTTTTTTGGCATTAACCATAGTAGTTTAGTGAAAGTTCTAAAGATGAGGCAAGGCGAGGGGGGTGGGTATATCACCTGTTAAGAAAACTTTAGTCGCAAAAATGCAAACAGTTGCAGTAACATAAAGGCGCACGCATACGATGCGAGGTTGCAAGCGACGTCGCAACAATTAGTCGAATTTTTTTACTTCTGCGATCAACATTGCATGCAATGCTTAGCACCGTGTGACACCCAAAAAATAGTCTTACATGCAATGGTTGCATCGTGTGTCTGCACCTTGAAGGCACAAATACCACGTTTGGGATGTATGACTTACTATTGTGAAGTCTCATCGATGTGATATCGTGTAAGCTTTTTGAAGCATTCCTTGACACATGGCTGCTGCCAGAATGCAGTTATAAGGTCAGTCTTCCCGACTGGCGTAAATACGGAATTGCCGTTATTGTTGCATTCATTCTTTGACTGCGTTATACATTCTTCAGCAAACATCTAGGAAACAAAAGAAATGCCATAAACAGTCTATTGAATAATCTATGCTATAAATAGACTATTGGACAAATTTGCATCATAGTGTCATTTATTGGTTACAGCTATTTCAAAAATGGTCGAAGGAATGAACGGCGATAGGTACACCTTTTGCTGTTCATTAACAGAAAATGTACATTCATTTGTGCCAATAGTTGTATCAATAACGTGTAATGTACTTTCATCAACACCACAAGTAACATCATTAGCGCGGATCAACTTTCAATAACGACAATTGAATATGCGCGTACATTCATAGGCATCAATGGACAATCAATAGCGCGTTTGTACATTCATATGCGCGGAATGTATTTTCGTTTGCGCGAAATTCAACTTCAATAATGCCAAATGACAAACAATAGCATTTATGGACAATCATTTACCCAAAAGTGAAAATTCATTAGTGCTATTAGCATAACCATTGACAATCTATAACGCGTTTGGACAATCATGAAGGTCAATGTTATATTCTATAGCGTGGTTCAACAAACATTTGCATGATTCGAATGAACAATAAGAGAAAAAAAACAATCATTAGCGATTTTTTATTTATTTTAGCCTTTAATTTCTTCGCCATTCATACATCGTGGCAAATACGTTTGCATATAACTGAACCACAGACCACATTTAGCGATAGTGATAGTTGCCACATTTCTCTGGAACCCTTCCATTAGCAACTGCGTTCTGTAGTGACCTAGAGCAATCCCTTGTGGTCTTGCCTCAGCCCGATCGTTCGTATGTTGTTGGATCTCTGGACGGCTGATGTCGTCTTTGATTGCTGCTTTAAGTGAGCTAATTGCTACGCAGCCGCTATTATGGAAGCAGTTACCTGAGTTTTTTATATGTTTTAAAGTGATTTAAAAAAATCGCTAATGATTGTTTTATTTCTCTTATTGTTCATTCGAATCATGCAAATGTTTGTTGAACCACGCTATAGAATATAACGTTGACCCTCATGATTGTCCAAACGCGTTATAGATTGTCAATGGTTATGCTAATAGCACTAATGAATTTTCACTTTTAGGTAAATGATAGTCCATAAATGCTATTGTTTGTCATTTGGTGTTACTGAAGTTGAATTTCGCGCAAACGAAAATACATTCCGCGCATATGAATGTACAAACGCGCTATTGATTGTCCATTGATGCCTATGAATGTACGCGCATATTCAATTGTCGTTATTGAAAGTTGATCCGCGCTAATGATGTTACTTGTGGTGTTGATGAAAGTACATTACACGTTATTGATACAACT
The DNA here is from genome assembly GCF_029948245.1 of Actinia tenebrosa. Lineage (NCBI taxonomy): Eukaryota > Metazoa > Cnidaria > Anthozoa > Actiniaria > Actiniidae > Actinia > Actinia tenebrosa. Next base: position 5,333,732 of record NW_028292572.1, on the reverse strand, counting down.
ATTGGCACAAATGAATGTACATTTTCTGTTAATGAACAGCAAAAGGTGTAATAAGTGGTAGATGATAGGACGTAGGTCATTCCAAGATGCAAAAATAGCTAGGCTTACTTGTACTTCTTTTCATTATTCTTGTCAACGACATATGTTATTGCTGAGATATTCAGTATTCCCATAGTGGACAAATCATTTAAAACAACTTGATTATTGGTGTCAAGATGCATGCCCACTGTATCTTTCGGTCGTGCAATCGACAATCACAGTTTGCCATTTGCCGTTCGTCCATCAATAGTTTTTGAAAGGGTGTATTGCGGTAAAACAATCTACCTGAATCAGTTAATTGGTCCCCCTGAAATAGGTCCCGTCTATACGTGTCCCGATAATTTGGAAACGGAACTTTTAATTCCGTAACTACTCCGCGCGTTTCTAATCGTTCTTTTTTTTTTTTTTTTTTTTGACTGTATATAACAAATCTTATTTTTTCCATGACGAGATTGAATAAGAAAGATCACAAAGCATCTTGTTATAGAGGTTTTGCACCATCACGTGCCTACGACCATAATACAGTTTGGGATGCCTGTGGTTCGATGGTAGAACCATAAAATCCCCTTGTGCTCTAATGTAAAATGTGAAGGCACTTTGTAAACCAGTCTATGACTGAAAGTTTAAACCTTCGTTAAATAAAGCTTTTATTATTATTATTATTACTATTATTATTATTATTATGTAAAAAAATCTAACATGGCTGCTGTCACGTGTTAATGCAAAACCTCTTTTGAAGGTGAAGTTACGTAATGCTTCAGACAAACTATTGTAGAATAATTTTAGACTTGAATGCCGAGTTTCGCGCGTTGTGATTGGTGATTCTGAGAAGATAATCACAGCTCCAGCGATGATTATAAGTTTTCAAATATTTGCCAGAGCGGAAGAAATACTAAAACGTTTTGTAATCTTAAATTTCTCCTTTTTTCCCCCTGATATTCAAGTCTAAGATTATTCTAAATCAATTGTTTACCTCGGGCTCAGTAAATATGGGGAATATTTACCTCGCCGCTCACTTTGCCTTCGGCGGATAATCGTGAAATATTTAACAATTATTCGCCGAAGGCGAAGTCAATATCGGGGAATATTTCCCCGATATTCGCTGAGGCTGAGGCAAATAATTGTTTTAGTACAAATACACAGGTAATTCTTTCAATAAAAGAAAAGAAAAGACATTTTCCCGGTAACAGCAACAAAGCGGCTGGACGCCATGTTGGATTTTCGCTGGAGGTGATTATCGTGTGAGTTTCTCGACCAATCAGCGCGCGAGATTTTCAATAATCACCTGTGTATTTTCACTAAATTGTAATTGAATATAAACATGGGTTGGTGTTTGCGCTAACATAGCAGATATACAGTGGGGTCGAGTTCTGGCTTTTGCAACGTTGCGCGCAACTAGTTTCATGTAAACACAAAAGGCAACGCTCTCGTCCAATCAGAACGTTTATTATCATTGTCAGTTATGGTGCCGTTACTGAATTCAAAGCTAATAGGCTGCAAGAAAACCTGCAACGTGTGATGCCCCTTTAAAACCTTGTTAAAAAAAGAATAAGGCGCCAGATTTACACGGTACGGTTTTTTCTCACCACCGTCGCGCACAACATGCTTAAACCAAGATGTGCCGTGGAATTTAGAAAGTAACAAATACGCTTTGTCTCACGATTGTATAACAGATACAGCACGGAGGCTTGTTCCCAATCTGGCGGGCAATTCCCAATCAAATCGGAATTTGGTTTCTGTGGAGGGAGGAAAAGCGGGTCCGAAGGAAAAACCTCGAAGCATAGGAGAGAACCAACAAACAACTCTACTTACATAGCAAAGCCGAGCACGAATCGAACTTGGGTCGCATTGTTAAGAGGCCAAGGCGACACATTTGCAGTGAACGCCACCCGTGCTTCACAATATAAACGACCGAAGCCATTCGTGTCGTTAGCGTGTTGCGTGCAAAAGGTGTGAGAAAAACTGTACCGTATTCTCTACTTTCACATCCCCATATTACTTTGTGTCTTTGGGGATAACCAGAGGGTAAAAACCCACTTATTTTGCTGAAGGCTGATCAGACAATGTTGACAATACCTTTTTTGGTATCCAAAAATAAAATGAAGAAATAAAAAAACAGAAAAAGATAGAAGCTTGAAGACGTTTAAGGCAAATTTTAAACATTTTTTCGCAAGTCAATACATGATGATCTGTCATTGACACGCAAAAATAACTTGGTATAAACTGATAATCAGTATTGTACAGATAAAAGCAGGCATAATATAAATTTAATTAAGAAACCTTTCAATTTGGGACAGTTTTTTGATGGGTGATGGAGATGGAGATGTGAAAGTGGAGAATAAATCGGCCTTAATATTTAACACAGGAAGCCCAATTAATATCGTACGTCATATGATAATAAAGGCTATGAATAATATGATTCGACGAGTAATGCAAGCATGGACATAGACTGACTAATTGTAATAAAGAGAAATTCACCGTGACATTCCGGATGCAATATACAGCTATTTCAAAACAGATTAATACAGCTATTGAAAAAATAAGGCTGTGGAAGGTTTGGTTTCATGTTGCATACCAAGCTTGAAATGTATTATATCCTTGTGTAAATAAAGAACAGTTTGGGTCAGTGAACTTGGTTATTTACTAAAGACTTTCTTATTTACCTTTACGTCTTCGTTGTCAAACTGCAGACCCTCTCGATCAACTGCCAGAACGATTTTACAGATGTTCTCATAAATGTTTTGGTATATGATGGGGCGAAATTCCATTCTCTCTTGCTCGGTATATCCATTGTCGTACAAGATTTTTAGTTGTTTTATAAAAGTACTTTTACCTGAGCCACCAGAACCTAGATTATAGACAGAAACAGAAGCTAGAGGTATGAAAAATAATGAAACTGAATAGAGTACGTATACACTCAAATGAGGTTTTGCACTATCACGTGATGGCAGCCATGACAGGAGGCACAACAATAGAATCTTTCTCTTCTGATAACTGAATTCTTTCTTATGTAATCACATTAGACCAGATTCAATTGTTTCTGCCTCCTGTCATGACTGCCATCGCGTCACGGTGCAAAGCCTCAATTACAAAATCATTGTCGGGTTCAAAACATAAGAATTGAAAAAACTGAGAATAAATGCTACGTGGTAAGATACTGCAATTTTCATAACATGCGAACACTGTGTTTCTGAGTTGCACGCTGAATTTTTTTTTTTTTGTTTTTTTTGTTTGTTTTTTTTGTTTTTGTTTTTTTGTTTTTTTTTTTTTTTGCTGCCGCCAGTCAAAAATATGAAAGGTACCGACTGATTAGGTTTGAATGATGGCAGCGAAAAAAACAAGTTTCAGCCTGCAGCTCGCAGACACAGAGTTCGTATGTTTATGAAAATTGCAGTTATAAAAAATATATAGCGATACTATTTGCGGAATGTTCATAAATGATTGCACAGACAGAAAGCATGGAAACTTTTCAAGAGCTTCATATCGACTGTACGTGTGTCTAAAATGAATACATTAGAGGATCATAACGCCATTTCCCGGCACACCTCAGCTTCTATAGTCAATGTTTTGAACCCGACAATAACTTTGCAATTGAATGTATTATGAAATAAAATGATCAAACTGTAAGAAAAAAGACACCCAAACGAAACAAGAAAACAAACCAAAAGCTTGATACCCTTAAGACTAAAAAGAAAAGATAGGGAAACTAACAGGAAGAGAAAAAAGGTAGGGAAGAAAAAATGAAAGATATTTGTAAAATATGATTATTAAAGGGGAAAACAAGAAGGGTTTAAAAGATTAATGTGTTACAGCTATTTATTCAAAGGTTTTCAAATTGCTTTAATTCCCTCCTTCCCAGTCCCCCTCCGAATCCCAAGCTCACAATTATCGAGGGCCGCTACGTCAAATGATCAAATTTCCAGCCATCTGAGAATTTTTTGATGACTGAAGAAAACCGAAAACGTATCTAAAACAGCCAGGCAGGCACATTCACCGATAAACGATATAAAATGCAGTAAGTTTGCTTTCTCAGGGTTTACAAGAATTGCACAGCGAAATTTTCATCTAGGCTCTTCTAGATCAAATTAGAATTTAAAAGTTGACTTTTGAGGAGGAAAGAAGACCCGGGAACCCAGAGGAAAACTCTCGAATCACTGGAGTGAACCAGCAAACAACTCAACTCACATACGACGAATCCGAGGATCGAACCCGGATCGCATTGGTGAGAGGAGAGCGCCTTCACCATGAGACCAACCTTGCTTCCCAGCTACTGGGATTTTAAAATACCGTGGGTTCCAGAGGGAGGTTTTCCCGCGGATTTACTCAGTCAGTAAATTCGCGGGAAAACTCCCTCTGGAACCCAGGGTAATTTTAAAAAGACGCGACGTTTTAAACGACTTGTCCATTCTATAAAAACCAACATTTCCCTCTCTGTTATGTTAATTTATTTTTAGGCTAAGAAATATTGTTGAATAACAAAGGAAGAACAGTATGACACTCGGATATCTAATCAACATGCAACAAAACAAAGGCTTGAAAAACTCACTCGGTAAAAATACAATCTAAAAAACAATTTAGTTTGGGCTCCTGCCAGAAGAGGCAAGCTTATTTTTCATTTATTTTCTGAACAAGTATGATTTAGCAAGATTTCGGTGAAGTTTCGTTTCGTGCTGAAGGCGATAATTGCAAAGTTTTGATGATTGCTTATATAATCAATAATAAACAAAGACTGTAGACAATCATAATTAATCAAAGTCGGAAAAAGACTTCTAACTAACTTGGCAAATTCATTTGAATGATGTTCTTATGAGCTATATTCAAAGGATAAACAAAAACATTTAAAAAGATTGAGGATTTTAAGATCCAAATAATAGATACTCGAATCAAGAACACCGATGTGGATGTTGTGAGCCGTCCATTGAGTTTCGATAGTAAATATGAATGGTATTGAAACCAAACCTTCATATGAAGCCAAGAGAATTAAATATCTACAGCCAATTGACTAACATAACAAAAGCTAGGCACTGATACGAGATAATCGCTAGCTGCAGGATGGAACATCTAATCAGTATCTACAAGGGCCACGCGTCTATAGTATGAAGAGGTCAAACCTGACAAGAAGATAAAACGATTACTTCTAGTCTGTTGTTCTTTTAGTGGCAAATAAAATGTTTTTGGTCGCCAACTCACACATATACAAAGACCTAAAACCATTAATAATCTAACCATGATTATTTTTTGGTATTGGGTTTCCTGTGGTGTATATCAGTGTTAATGACGTTTTCTTCATGACCCCACGCGCGCCGTTTTCATGAATAACATTAATACTTGATATTACAAGATTATATAGCTTTACTACTAATAACATTTTAAGTAGCGAATAAAGACCAAAAAATTCTGCATTCAGTTTTTCACTTATTCTTATTCCCAATGCCTTGAATAATGTTTTGACATAGTACGAAAACAAGCATTTCCTTGAACAGCTATTTGTCTTATACGACAGCTGTTAAACAACGAAATAGAATGGACGTAAACAGATGTTCCGAAGGGTCATATCACAATATTCCTGGATAGAAATGAAGAAGTATTCTAGCCTTTCTTTCTTAGCTCTAAAATACACAGTACTGTATCAGATGGTACGAACAGATAACCAAAGGAAAACTGCTTTGAGCTTTAGGTCGTTTGAAACACTTTATAACTTTATAACTTTTTAAAATCAAAAATCTTAGAACACTCTCTATTTCTTTCTTCAAATTCAAAACAGTCACAAAAATCTCATCGAAAATCATTAACTTCACTTTTATAGCTTGGAATTGACGGCCGTTTGTAGTACTTGGCACTTGATTTTTTAAATAATTTACAACATTGCCAACTGCCTTAACTTCTAATGCGTTTCGGCCACTATTTGGATCATACTCCAGTTGTAAACATAGCGTAATCTCGATACTCTTGATAAAAACCAGTAATTTCTATAAAAAAAACACCGCTTGGATCAATTCCAAAGAATTATCATTTGCCTCCATAATCAATCACAAATGGAACTCTGATAATTGAGCAAGAACGACGGAAACTATCGGAAGAAGCCTACAAGTATTATAATTTGGCTACAGCGGAATTCGAGACTCAAGCAGTTTTTACAAGCATAAGTTAAGTGTATTAGAGAAAAAAACATCGATTGCTCACCTAGTGTCAAGATTTGGATCTCTTGTTCTCTCTCTTCTCGCTCCTTGTCAAGTAAAGCGTCGATGTGTTGGCTTCGTTTGTAAGCCGCTTTGAGCTCGCTCGGTTTGAGGTTGGATTCAGATCTCATCAACTCGGCCATAGTTACTTCAAACTCCGCTTATGTACACAACATTCTAATAATTACTAGTTTACACTATTGTTGCTCAAGGTTTTTACCTTAACTATGACTAGATTCAAAGATTTGCTTTGGTGGCTCAGAACCAGTCTGGATCTGTCTTGCGAGGTTAGATGTTGCCCAGACCACAAAACCTGATATGTTAATAGCTAACCGAATCAATAACCCTAAGTTTATTTTACGTCCTTGTGATATATGTACACGGAATCCTGATATGGAAATGAGTGTTAGATTGTTTGACTGAGTCACAATAAAAACAATAGTATATGGTCACACTGACCGAATATATAATAAATTCAGCGGCCACTCGAATCTTGGATAACAACTTGACGCTCGCTTTACTTCTTAGCATTTTAATCCAGGATTTTATTTTAATTCGAGTCCGTTTAGGTTGTCAGATTACTCGTCAGCTACTACCAATCGGAGTGCCTTGGTTAACTCCGTGTTAACACTTCATAAGATTCGTGTATAGTTTTGCTGTCACTCGAATATAAAGAGCATTAATCATAAACACGTTTATTAATAGTTCTTATCACTGAATGATGAATGGACTCTGAAAAATACGAGCAAAAAAATAATGACCAATAAAGCAGCGCTTCCCACAAGCTATTTAAAAACCCGTTCAATCGGCTATCGAAAGTTTTTAAAAAATTGCTTATTTAGTTTTGTTTATCTCAAAAGCTCATCAAATTTCGACGAGGAATTTTTTAAATAAATCATTTGATATTTTTTCGTAATTATGAAATTTAATTGTCGCGAGTTCATAAGGTTTTTTGCTAATAATATTTATCTAAATTTTTAAAAAGTAGGTGTCGTTCAAGGCGGTTGTACCGAAGTGAAATTTTTCTATTGAGCTGAAGGCACAGAATGCCTGAAACGTCACGAATAAATGTTGTCAAATCTATTGTCCAAAAGGTGATTTGGTACATTGGACAATCTATTTGTCAAACTGCAATCTTTTTCATTATATTTTGAAAACCAAGGTTGAAAGCGCTAACATTTTGAAAGGAAAACAACATGATCAAATGAAAGTGTCAGGACTGCACGAACGGTCACGAACGAAAAGAAAAACATACCGCATATCTGCTGCAGCAATTAAAATTAGTCATCCTTCCAAGGTTAACTAATTTTATTTTCTTTCTAATCAGTAATTATATTTTACCTGAATTTTTTCTGTTAAAAAATGAGCTTTATTTAGTTATTTGGCAGCAAACTGCATCCTTTTTTACAACAAAAAAATAAAATAATAAAATAAAATAAAAAAGAACGAAAGAAAGAGAAAAAAGAAAAAGAAAGAAAGAAAATCAAACAGAAATTATGAAACGCGTACAGGTGACTAAGTTAGCTCCACTAGTTTGGTCAGACATGAGTTTTCATATTTTGGAAAGTACGGTTCGTACTATTTGCTTGAAAATCAAAAAGCGCCGCTAGTAGGTTTCCCCCTCGAGGCACGTAAATAAGTCAACTGGATTTAATTGTCACTTGGCCGCTGGGCAATAGAACAGACCTCCCATTTTTATTCCTGACTTCCTACTCCATATTCTCTGCGCGAAAAATCTCTCGAATAACACTTATCCAGACATCTACAGTACGATTGTGTTAAGATACTAAATTTTAACATGGATTGAAGATTTTCAATTTCAGATTTTCTGATCGCGGTGAATAGTAGTAGTAGCGATCTAGACTTTAGTGTTCTAGTTGAGCGGTTCATTAGTTCTGTAATGAAATGATTAAAGACATGGTTTTTATAATAGCCCTAGATTTTGCTCATTTGATCGTGAGCAATTTAAGTTTTCTAATTATATTCCGCGCTTTAGGTAAATTAATGTGAGGCGGAAAAGTTATTGCATGGAGAGAGTGACGTCACAGGACATATTGTACACCACTAGAATAATGTACAAAAGCAAAATAACGTTTTCGATTTTTTAAATCAAAATAAGAATATACCTTTGGAAAAGTCTTTGCCGGTTTTTTTTTTTTTTTTTCCCAATAAAATTTATTCACTGAAGGCATTAAACCCAACGGCTGGATAATACTGCTGAGTGAAAAATGGATGAAATACAGCTTAGTTTCAAATTGTAATTAAAAAGCGCTACAATATAAAACATATAAATTATGAATCTTTAAAAAAATGTGACAAACACTTTTATTTGAGGACAGCGAGGGGACCCGGTTACCGGTTAATTAATAAGGGTCTTTGCAAGAGCGCGGTGTCCATATTTTGATTATTTGTAAGTAAAGCCATAGGTTCGACTGTTTTTCTCGATAATTCAAACAAAATCTGATAAATTCAGAGGACACTTGTATGCTGTACCTTTAGAGTTCAAATTTGGTTAGTTAATACGCTGTTTTAAACTGGTATTTTATCTTTGGCGGAAGCAATTATGAGAGTCCGGATGGGTTTGATAGTTAAGTTGGTTTAGTTATTGTGTACCCAAGGTTAAGTCACACTATTTTTTGCATTATTTCAGTTCTTGTATCAGCAATCTTTCCAGCGATTAAGAATAAGTTGCTAGACTATGTTGAGCAAGAGAGGAAGATATGTGTACCGTAAGTGTTCTATGTGCAGATCAGGGCCGGTTGTACGAAGGGTGGATAAACGGATAAATCTTATCAACTAGGAACATTTTTTGGATAACAGCATCACTTTATCTGCTGCATAAGGATTTATCTGTATCTGTTGGATATCGTTATCCACCCTTCGTACAACCAGGCCCAGAGGTTGTGAGTTTGGACGTGATAATATATAGCGGATTGTATTGAAACCAAAAGAAGATGGAAACTGGAATTGCTTTTTGGCGATATTCTTCTTGTTGTTTAAAACTCCCCAGCGTCTAGTTGCGAAGAGCCTCTTAGGTCACATTTTAAAGAATTAAAGAGCAATGGCATCCGAAATACGTCACAACACGAAAGTCGCACTTCAACGCACGCATCTCGCGCGAGCCATCCGTCCGTCAGTCGTGGGTCAAACATGTTGATAATCTCTCCGCTTTTCAACCGACTACTTGCGTGCTTAGTACTCAACATCTGTGCTCTTGATCATGAAAACATCTGGAAACACAAGGATAATAGAAACTTGGTATTTTTTATCTGGTCATCGGGGTCATTTTTTTTGGTTCGATTTTTAACATTTTTATTTTAAATTAGACAGGTTTCTCGAATACCGGAACTGACCAGCAGAATACCAAATGAGTGTAAAGGGATCGATTGTTAAATGAGCAAGGTTAACTTGTCAATATACATTAGGCAAAAGATAAATTTGCACTCATTTCTAATTACATATGGTGTTTTTGGCTTAGCAGCTATGGAGCGGCCTTCACTATAGTAAGGGGTACCATTGTGTAAGCCCATTTTCCAATTTTTCCCTTTATTCAGTGTTTGCTGGAGACATTAGCACTAAAAGAGTGAGACTCTACCAATTGGAGAACGCCCTACGTAGAACGAAAGAGTAAAAGAATCGATAAAAAATGCACTAGAACATTTTTTTCGTGCGTGCCTTTGTTTTCCTATATCATTCCCCTATGTTATCTAATGTCATTGATATGTATAAATACTCTGACAAGGGAAAAGTCAGTCGCCATCTTTGAAAAACAACTCACTTTTAACAACGATTTCACCGTGTTTTAAACCTCAAGCTCTGCAAAAAAAACTTGATCAAAATTATCTACTATAGTTTTTGGATGTATGAACAGAGTTTTGAATACGGAAGGCAAGGATTCTATCAGCCGTTGCCACCGAACGGAATGCACTAGAACATTTTTTTCGTGCGTGACTTTGTTTTCCTATACAATTCCCCTATGGTATCTAATGTCGTTGATATGTATAAATATTCTTACGAGGAAAATCAGTCGCCATCTTTGAAAAAAACAACACACTTTTAACAACGATTTCACCGTGTTTTAAACCTCAAGCTCTACGAAAAAAATTGATCAAAATGATCTACTATAGTTTTGGATGTATGAACAGAGTTTTGAATACAGAAGGCAAGGATTCTATCGGCCGTTGCCACCGAACAAAGTCCATAATTTGCCGCAGAAAAGCCACTGAGAAAGAACACTCCAGTTAACCCGATTTCTTCAACCCAACCAAACTAAATGCTTTTTTAAGCCACATGGAAGACAGGGGGTTTGTTTAAAACCAAGTATCTGTGCCACAAAGTTCGCTTTTATCGTCGAAAAGCCAATAGAGATAGAAACGGCAGTGACCGTTCGTTCATTTATAAACTAACCTTTCATATTGCAGTCGTATATTTGGTAATTTTAAAAACTCGAATCAAACTATCCTGCGCTTGTTAAGAAATAATAAGTGATACAGAAGAGCTTTACTAAGTCATAGTCAATGCAAGTTTGGGTAATGTTTATGGTCGTTTATGCTGGTCACAGAATTCTTGTTTTGAAGCCGTGTCAGTATGGTCTGCTAGTCGTGATAATTGAATTATTTGGCGCTTATTTGGTAGCCGACCGTACAAAGTTTCTGAGTCTCTGAGTCACTATACATAAATAATATGCGCATATTTAATTTGAGTCATCAAAACGAGGCTAAACCCGCAGGGCTTCATATAATTCGAAATGCCGGCCAAGCAGTGAAAACATCCGGGGGCTTAATTTTTCCAAGTCTTACGTTTTTGTTTGTAAAATAACTTAAGAAAACAACATGCAAGAGTAGCGGGGGAAAAGAACTATGTAAAGGCATTAAATATAGTTGTGAAAACTACGTCCGTGGCATAAAACGTAAGCATTTGGGTAATTCAAAAATGACGACTTTATATTAAAACTACCAGTTTTTTTGTGACTGATATTCCGTATTTTTAACAGGCCCGTAGCGGGGGGAGGGGCCAGGGGGCCTGGGCCCCCTCAATAATTTGACTTTTTTTTTAGTAAACGTCCAGCTAAATTTCAAACACTATTATCTTAAAATTGATAGGGGCGACTCATTTTTCTGAAAAAAGTTCACATAGTTGGCATTTGTAAATGATGAAAACTCAAAACAAGACATGCGAAAAAAGACATACTTGAAAGAAACCATTCAAATGCTTCATATAATTTGAATTTAGGACCTGGCTAAGCGAGGAAACAAGTTTCCAGAAATATGTTTCCCACGCACATGTTCCCCGATGATTCCAAGTTTAGCCACATGCGAAACATTGCTACGTGCAACAAATTTTGCTTCCAAAACGCAAAAATGTTTCTGCTGTGCGGCAGAAACATTTCATGCTTCCAAGACGCATGGAAACAATGTTTCCCAATGTTTCCTCGTTTAGCCACGAAAGTCAACATTCTAAAAGTTCGTTACTTAGCAACGCTAGCTCTATCTTGAAAGTGCGCATGCGCTAACCGATATTGAGCAAACATGTTTCCCGATGTTTCCTGACAGTTTTGCCACCTTTGGAAACATTTAAACGAAACCTGTTTCCTCGTTTAGCCAGGGCCTTAGAAATTCATGTCTGAACCTTGTCGATTTCATCATGGCTCGACTTAATTAAAGGTAACTGGTTCTTTTTATTTGAAGTCAGCTGTGTGCTTCACATACATATGTTGAATTTCTATTTTTTGCTTGTACACACACTGACGTGATATTATTGAATAGATATTCACATGTTCGATGCTGAAGGTCTTTTGCCCATAAAATAAAGAATTTTAATTATTAAGGAGGCTCTGGGTAGTTTTGGTCTGGCACACCTAGCCGCATTGAAACGGCTACAACTTCGTCTTGAATAACTCGATCTGCAAGCGCTTTTCACACAATGTCAGGAAAGGATTAAAGGTTTCAAAAATGATAAATTAGTTTAAAGCGGCCTTTTGATTATAACGTAATGATGACATCATAGAAATCGTTTACCGCTTATTTTCTCGAAAACTAGACCTAAACTTTCAAAGCGACTTGCACCAGTCGATAGTATTCATCAAGGCACCCAACATATTGCAATATGAAAAAAATGTATGAGAGCGTTTTCCAAATATTACGCGGTGAATATTTTCATGGACTTTTACTATTATTTCCAGCGTGTCAACTTTATACCCTCAAAATCGGGACTTTAATTTAGTGGATTCAATATTTTTAGTAGCTAGAATATAGGTACGGATATAGACACTGTCCTTATTGAGTATGAATCAAATTGTGACTTTCTTTCTAACGTTATGGATTTTTTGATATGAAGCTAAATGACCCCATTTGTTGTCAAAAGCGATAGAAAATATCTTTGAAAGCGGCATTCAAAAAATCGTCGAACGATTTTTTCTAAGTGAAGTCACTAAAAGATGTATCTTTTACAAATATTCTCCTTTAATTTCATATGCATTGAAGGGTTTTAAGGCAGTCAAATAAAAATAAGTACGCTCGATACTAACAGCACACGACAAGGAATAACACGGAAGTCAAGCGTGAATAATCAACAAGCAGTCGTGAGCGAAAGTAGTTATGAGCGTACTTATTTTTATTTGACTGCCTTAAAACCCTTCAATGCATATGAAATTAAAGGAGAATATTTGTAAAAGATACATCTTTTAGTGACTTCACTTAGAAAAAATCGTTCGACGATTTTTTGAATGCCGCTTTCAAAGATATTTTCTATCGCTTTTGACAACAAATGGGGTCATTTAGCTTCATATCAAAAAATCCATAACGTTAGAAAGAAAGTCACAATTTGATTCATACTCAATAAGGACAGTGTCTATATCCGTACCTATATTCTAGCTACTAAAAATATTGAATCCACTAAATTAAAGTCCCGATTTTGAGGGTATAAAGTTGACACGCTGGAAATAATAGTAAAAGTCCATGAAAATATTCACCGCGTAATATTTGGAAAACGCTCTCATACATTTTTTTCATATTGCAATATGTTGGGTGCCTTGATGAATACTATCGACTGGTGCAAGTCGCTTTGAAAGTTTAGGTCTAGTTTTCGAGAAAATAAGCGGTAAACGATTTCTATGATGTCATCATTACGTTATAATCAAAAGGCCGCTTTAAACTAATTTATCATTTTTGAAACCTTTAATCCTTTCCTGACATTGTGTGAAAAGCGCTTGCAGATCGAGTTATTCAAGACGAAGTTGTAGCCGTTTCAATGCGGCTAGGTGTGCCAGACCAAAACTACCCTGAGCCTCCTTAAGAGCAACTGTCAGCAAAAATCAGACATAAGGTGGCAACGGTCAAAATAAAGATTTTGTCCATACTTTATAGCTAGATACCCCATCATATGACATTAACCCCTGTGCACTTAGTTTTGCAAAATTCTTTTTTGTTCGGGAGAAATTTGAATTTTTATGCAGATAGGCAAATATGCTAATTTGACGACTCTGAAATTGAGATAAATATGAGGAGCTTTGGTCAAAAAAGTTTAAACTTTGATTGACATAAAGTAGTTTCATGCTACGGTTAGCGACACCTTCAAGGTATCGCAGTCAAAAATTGCATTAGAGCAGTTTGTTTTATTAAGAATACACTATAGTAGTTTCATGTTTCATGTTATTTTTGTTTTATCAAGCATTCGACTGTGTGACTAAAGTAGACTAACGACTCTACGATGAGCCTGAATGAATTCATATGGGAGTGACTGGAGGCCGTGGGTCGTGGGTCTTGGGTATTATGGCGTAGGTCGTGGGTATTATGACCTGGCTCGAGCAAAGCATATGAAATGTGTTTCTCCTTTCTATTTTTATTTAAAATTTCATTTAAAAAACCCTCAACAATAATAACAAATGAAAAACGCATACACAGAATAAGCATACATTCTGGATTCCTCAGTCACGATAGTCTTTTGCAGTTCAAAAGAATTTATTTTTTTTACAGTTTTTTGAATGATATATCTACGCCAGTTATTTGCCTTAGCAACCTTTTGTGTTCATCAGTTAGATGTGGGACTAAATATAATCGTAAAAATATCATACTTTCGTCCCGAATATCGAGAAAACACTTCATACAGTGATTATTGGACCTTTAAAGAGTATTCTTAGGAAGTTTCAGCTGAATCCAAGTTTGATCGATTTTCGTCAGAGTAGCACTTTAAATATGGCTCTAACTTTAAAAACAGATGACTCTTTAAAGGTCCAATAATCACTGTATGAAGTGTTTTCTCGATATTCAGGACGAAAGTATGGTATTTTTACGATTATTTTTTGGAGTCTGTGACGTCATACACTCAACATCAAACATTGCTACATATATTTCTTTGTATATAAATCCTTAATTTATTTTATTCCTATGAAGCCTAAAGGGTGCCTAATGTGCTTATTTCACATTACTTGTGAGTATAATTTATATTTTGGGGTGTTTGGGTATTTCTTTCTCCCTTTACTACTGATATTTTGAACATAAACTACAAAGAAATGTATGGAGCGAAGTTCGATGTTGAGTCTATGACGTCACAAACTCCAAAAAATAATCGTAAAAATATCATACTTTCGTGCTGAATATCGAGAAAACACTTCATACAGTGATTATTGAACCTTTAAAGAGTATTCTTAGGAAGTTTCAGCTGAATCCAAGTTTGAGCGATTTTCGTCAGAGTAGCACTTTAAATATGGTTCTAACTTTAAAAACAGATGACTATCTTTTCAAGACAATAAAATGGAAATAGTATTTCCTGTCTAAGACCAAAATCCCGATAAACCACGTCCTATGCGGCGCGGGAACAATCGTCTCCGTATAGGCTCATATTTAGATGGAAGTAGCCTACCCCCCCTCTCTCCCCGCTACACATAGGTGTGTCCTGATTCAAAAAATACTGTATTTAACGTGACACTCTAACTAAATTTTGTTCAAAACTGGGACTTTCTGATTTTGGTAAGCTAGGGCGCTTTGTCAAGGGTGGCTTTAGGAAATCTTCCCTGATAAATTTTATTATTTTATTATTTTTTGGTGATTACGCAAGCATTATCTTTGGTCATCAGCGGGGCTGAGCTATTTGTATAGGAAATCGCACGATCTCGAGTACAATTTGGAACTTTCAAAACATTACGAGTGTCTATTAATTCCAAATTGTACGAGAAGATCGTGCGATTTTTTGTTTATAGTTCACTCAACAAAATTTCAGTAAAAAATGCGAAGCGACGACGTTCATCTTTGTCTATTTGGCGGCCGATTTCCAGTCCATCGTGCAACTGAAATGCATAAAAAAGATTAGTTCTTACGGCTTTAAAATTTTATTTATGCTTTTTAAGTACGAAATGATAGAAAATAATTGTTTTGACAATGTTTTGTCCGTGTTGTCATAGTGACTTAATTCGGTACTCCTACGGAGTACAATTAACGTTATAATTGTACTCCTCTCGACCAATCAGAGTCGAGTAATTTTGTTGAGTGTACTATAAGATGGGTAATTACCGTGGCTGGCGGCCACGTCGTTGGTTCATCAATCGTGAACGTTAACTGGTGTCTCTAATAGGCCACCTTCATCACGCTGCAAATGTTGTGTGGCCTGTAGCCTAATAGACAGTGATTAGATTCTCCTTCTCATATAACTCGCTTTATACCGTGTTCACATCCATAATCCAAGTCATTTGACAGTCTTTGTCGAGCTCAAGTAATTGCTGCTAACGTTCATCGTAATTTCGTATCTCTAGCCAGCATGTAAAAGACTCAAGTCGGGTTGATGAAATAATTATAATGAATTATGCTAGTCCCGTTTTTCGCTTGTTGCTCGAGTGGACTGGTGCTTGGTTCATTTCGGTCGGTGGTTCCTGTTCAATTTCCCTCTCCTCCAAGCACCTTGGACCGGCAATATTTTGATTGTGGCAGGGTTGCCATGGCTACCGCGATTTTATGCGCCAGGCACCTCTCATCCCATTGAACACGTCCCTAACGCCAAGCTCATCCACTAGTAATGAGTTTAAATGTGGTTAATTATAATTTAGGCAAAATTAGACTCGATCTACGTAGCAGCGAATAGTCTACGATCGCCGCTGTTTCCATTTGTTGTCTGCCCGCTGGTCACCTATATATACGTGAAACACACGCTATCACAATTACACGCTATTCTGGTGATTATGCTAGCATTATCTTTGGTCATGAGCAGGGCTGAGCTATTTATTGCTAATGGGTCAACTCGATGGCACGCTATCCATGTGATCACGCTAGCTTTACCTTCATATGATTCGGCCAACAATCGTTTGCATTGCGATATTCGCAATCGCTAGCCTCTGGCAAAACTTCTTTGTATTTTATCAAAATTTCTTGAAACTTCGGAACATTGTAGTGTTTAACAAATCTCACAACTCTGTCGTTTTACTTTTTTGAACTTCAACATTTTTGGCGGTAAAATGACGTCATCAATTTTAGCGGAAAATCGAAATACTCCTCAATGGAAATTGTAACTAGCGCATTTGAAAGAACTGCACATGATCAATTCAAAGATGCAAAACTTGTTCATTTCTGATATGGGAACCAAAAGATATGATTTTTTGAATATTCATGAAACCGCCATTTTGTTTCTAAAAATAGTAACAAAATGGCGGCTTCATGAATATTCCAAAAATCAAAAAAGTTTTGCCAAAATGAGACATATTTTTTAGTCCTTCTAGCCCAACGTGCAAAGGTATTTTACGACTGGGCTGCCACACACAACCCAGTAAATATCAAACTTTTAAGTTTAACAAGTTTTGACACGGGAAAACGTGTCAAATGTGCTGGGCACTTTGGACACTTTGAATAGAGTAGAAGACTATTTGGGATTTAGTCATTGTAAGACAGAAGAAAGTCCGTGGATTCGGTCTGAATATTTTTTTACGGTCAAATTGAACCAGCATAAACGAGTCTTGGTCGCAAACCCCAAAGCAAGCCTCCGTCTCTCTGAGAACCAGTGTTATGGTGGCTCCATCGGCTCAAAAACACCACACAAAACGTAATTGAACAGAGGATTCTCCATCTACAGAAAAAGTTTGGTCTTCAAAAATTTACCTCAGAATACCCTGGGAGCAGAGTCTCCTTTACCTTCCCCCGAGTGAGAGAAAGGAAAGAAGACTCTTTCCTTTCTCTCACTCGGGGGAAGGTAAAGGAGACTTTGCTCGCAGGGTAACCTCAGAATGGAAATATTACGAAAAACGTATCTCTTTCCCTACGCTTCTTAGTAAATTTGCCCCCCAAACAATATGGCGTCGGAAACCGTGAAAGGAACTATAAATAAACTAATATAAAACTCGTGTGAGTACTCTTTTATGTAAATTATGACGCAGTAAATTCCTCGTCCACCCACTCGTTGAAGGTTTCGGCATGAAAATCCCTTTTTCATAAAAATATTCGACTAGAAATAGATACGTTTAGCTAACCAAAACAAAAATCATTACTTTAGTTAATACAATAACATATAACTCGTGCGGGTACTGTTACTAAAACAATGAACGGCCTGAAACCACCTGAAACGACCTGAAACCACCTGAAACAACCTGAAACGACCTGAAACCAGCCAAAACATTGAATCTCCATCGAGTTTGTCGTCCAGTTTGTGTATTTTATTGACTTTTATCGATCGATCAAGTGTTTGTTTTCCTTGGAAGGGATGTATTTCATGGTAGAATGTCATATAGTCGCTACGTATACTCTCCCATAGAAGTATTCCACACTTATACCTCACCTCTCCCTCGCTACGATTATCTGTTCCTAGCTATGATGAACCGTCCCTCACCTACCTATGATCAACTGTTCCTAGCTATGATCAACTATCCCTAGCTATTTTCATCATTCTCTACTAATGGTTTCCTGTACCTATATATAGATTAACTTCCCCTTATATAGTTTAATGAACTTAAAAACTTGCAGGCAACATGGCTGAATTACGTTAAGCAGGGGCTTATCCAGGATTTGTCATGGGAGGGGGAGGGGGTCACAACATACCAAATTGTCACTATGACATCATATCACATACTGCATCAACGGTCAGATGATTTATCTTTGGCTTTGAAAATGGGGTCACAGGCACCCCTGAGCCCCCTAGATAGGCCAATGTTAAGTTTAGCAAATTTACACGTTAAAGTATGTAAAAAAATGTTCAGTTGATGACAGCTAGGGATAGTTGAAAATTCACCTATTTCTAAACAAGATAGGATAATTAAGATTCGAACAACTTTTTTAACATACTTAACATGTTACTAACATAACAGAACTAAAGAATAAAATTGACTGCCGTACGAATAGCCTATTAAGCCCACTTATATGACAGTGTTTCAATAAGATCCTCTTCGAATAGTTTGGGTAGTGTAATAAAAAAGCTTGGGCTGCATAGATATCGGCTGCAAATCAATTATATATTCTCCCTATATAAATGTAAGACAGACTTTTTGGTAGCTCAGTGTTGTCTCGACGGAATTTGATGCGCAATCAGCGACGGCGGAGCAGTTTTTTGATTGGGGGGGGGGGGGGGGGGCTCAATAGTGACATTGTATGGCAAGGTGGAGGGCTGAGTTTAGTGAAAATGTATTAAAGTTTCACAAAAAGTGCTCCCCCCCCCGTTCCGCCGTCCCTGACCATTCAGCGAGCAACTTTTTAAAGTTATCAATAGTAGCAAAATACGGAGCCCCTAAGGGGCCATAGCAACAATTTTTTTTTGTCAACCAAAGGTCGACTTATATGTCGACTTATTAGTCATTACGTTTAAATAAGTCGACTTTAATTTCATGGGACGACTTATAAGTCGACTTATTTAAATGGAAAGGACTTATATAAATCGACTTATAAGTCGACGGACGAGTTATAAGTCGACTTATAAGTCGTCCCATAAAATATAAGTCGACTTATTTAAACGTAATGACTAATAAGTCGACATATAAGTCGACCTTTGGTTGACAAAAAAAAAATTGTTACTATGGCCCCTTAGGGGCTCCGTAGTTTTTCGATAAGAATTCGTAAAATTAATTATTCTCTTCTTTGAACATAAAACTGCCTTCTAAATTTTACTGAATTTGCATTTTTCAATTTTGTGACCTAGGCGGTGTGCGACACGTTGCACGTGACATTCATTGTCAAATCAGATTCCCTGATTTTTTCCCCCCGTCGAATGTCGCGCAAAAAAAAAGAGATTGAAGCATTTTCCAAATTCCTAATGCTGAAGAAAAAGCCTCTCTATTTCTTCGAAACTAAAAATTAAGAGTTTGTTGCAAGGATATTCATTTATTTATTTATTCATTATTATTATTATTATTATTATTATTATCTATTCATTAATTTTTTTAAAATTATTATATGTAATAGGACTCCATGCTGTCCAATTAAGAAATAATTGGACGAGGAAAATTCCGAGGACTTCAAAAATTGGAGGCCGTAGGCCGAATCCAATTTGGTAGTCAGAGGAATTTTTCGAGTCTAATTATTTCTTGATTGGGGAGCATGAAATCCCATTACCTATTAATTATATAGCTGCCTAATTAATCCCATATCAACAAGACCTGTCCAATTAAGAAAATAATTGGACAGTTACCTATATGGGATTAATGAGAAGCTATATAATTAATTAATTAATTTGTTTTATTTATTTATTCCTAAGCGCGCGCGAATTTGTTTAATTCAATGCGCGCGCACATATGCCATGGTTTGATCGCGTTTTTCTTTGTCAATTGTAACGTTTTTCATTTCCCTGAGGATGGTCGAGTAAGCCGAAAGCTCGGATCATATTATTAAATCTATGGTTGATAAGACAAATTATCATGAATGTAACAACAACCAATAACAAGGAACTATTTGATTCAAGTTTAATTTATTTGCCAAATTTGAGAAAATCCTTGAGGTTGACCGGCCGGCCTATTCTAAATTTGCTCGATTCTTACGGACTATTAATGTTAACAAGGTTTCCCGTTTTGTCTACCTCCAATATCTCCACTTCATTGTTATCCTTAGTTTTCATTTTCTTTCTTTCTTTCTTCTTCCTCTTCTTCTTCGTTAGTGCTAAATTGGAACAGCTTCCGAGGATGTGTGAAACAGTTTCCTGGTTCTCCGAGCAGATTCGACAAGTTAGGTCGTCTATGAGTTCTTGTATTTTGTGCATTCTATACGTTTTTGTGTTTAACAGTTGTTGTCTAATTAGAGTGTCTACTGATAGAACTATATCCGGGACATTCTTCCACTGCTTGAATACGTCATAGGTGGAACGTGATATTTCAGGGTCACTCCACTGTTGACTTACGAATCTTCCCACCCAGGGCTGGTGCTGTACTTAATATTATTATTATTGTTATTATTATTGTTATTATTATTGTTATTGTTATTGTTATTGTTATTGTTATTGTTATTGTTATTGTTATTGTTATTGTTATTGTTATTGTTATTGTTATTGTTATTGTTATTGTTATTGTTATTGTTATTGTTATTGTTATTGTTATTGTTATTGTTATTGTTATTATTGGCTTATCTTTGCAGATTTTGTCGAAGTATATATCGCTTTGGAATTTTACACTGCCTTCTTTTCCTTGCGTGCACCATCTTGAAAATGTGTCACGTTTGCGTTTCATGTCACGAATCAAATTACACTGCGAATGTCAAGAAGCAATTTAGAGGATTGGGACCAAAACATGCTAAATGTTCAAATGAGTATGCAATGACTTTGATATGGTGGATGTACTACGGTAACGAGCGGACAAAAGAGGAATGTACAACCGGAACAAGCGGAACCAAACGTTCCACTTGCCGAAGTTTAAGGGTGCATATCATTTAGAGCTAGGGAAAAAAAGGGATTTCTTTGTTTAGCTTTTCGAAGAGAGGCAGTTAAATGTCGACAACTGGATCTGCCTGTACGGGTGAAAAGGAGAATTCCTGTAGGAATCTCTTCCTTCAGCTCGCGAATTTTCAAGTGGGATTCCTGTGTTTAGCTAAGGAACTGGTCATAAAGTCCAGGTTATCTGACGAAAATCAATTAGCCAATAGTCACCATTCTCGTTTTTACGCTAGATGCTCTCCAAATATGTCAATTTATGGGTTTTATAGTGAAAAACGGTAGCAACCGGAAGCTGTAATCAAGAACCTTTATTCACCGTTAAAAGCACTTTCATATAACAAAACGTACTTATAACTCGAAGTTTACTAGATAATCTATGCTATTAAATCCATCAAAGACATTGGATGACTATGATTCTTGAACTATTAGCGAAAAATGCAGGTATGTGCGCCTCTACGAACGTCCAAAAATTGCACATGTCAACTATTCCCATCAAAATATTTCAAAATCTATCCAATAATCTTTCCTTCATATTTTGATATATAATGGCGAGCATTGCATTTATCAAAATTCTGAAATAAAAAATAGGGGTCACCATTCTCATTTTTGATTCATTTTGAAAAAACATCTCAAAATAGTCGAAAACTGACACTTTTTAACGACAGCCCTCTATAGATATATTATAAACATTATGAACATTACAGGCGTGCGCTTAGTAAAATAAATAAAGATTAAAAAATAATCCTGGTCTTATTATTAGGCGTTATTTTCCATTGTTGTATACACAAGGGTCCCATATGTAAAGGTCCTTTTTCCAAATAAAGTTATAGATTTACTTACCTATGTCCTTCCATAAATTCATTTCAGCACATTTTCCTCATTCATTCACCGATAAAGAGATGCAAAAATAATTATTTTTTAAATGTCCTCAATCGATAGGCTTCAATTCTCAGGAGATTAGAATGATTCTGTTGTTTTTTTTTTTGTCATCGAGCTGCTCTGACTACGATTGGGCGTCCTGTGGTATAATTTGAATGACCTGGCAGTTGGGGAGAGCAATGAATCGCAACTAAAACTATAAATAAAACGAAAGTAGATTATTTTGAATATATTACATCAAGCCAGTTGTGAAAGAAACCACCACAATCGGGGTTGAAAACAGATACTCGCAAGTGAATAAAGGCAGTTCTCATCATGGACGATACGAATGGGGTTGTAGACTCTAGTGAAGATGAAAGTAGCGACAGTGACTGTGAAGTATGGAGGATTTACCGAGGAAAAGAACCTTTAAGTGCCTTTCTCGAGATAAATCGACCTTCAATAGTGAGTATTAAAGACGCCTCGTGGATTTCTGTGTGGTCACATAAGCAAGACGACGAAGAGCAAGACGACGAAGAGCAAGACGACGAAGAGCAAGACGACGAAGAGCAAGACGAGGAAGAAAAGGACGACGAAGAACATAGGTCGGTACGAGCAAATGATGGAAAACAACAACCAGACGAAGCAGAAAAACAAACAGATGAAGAACGAGAAGAAAAAGTACAAAACCTTGTACAAGAAGGTGGCGAAGAAGACAAAGGGCAAATAGTTGAACTAGAAAAACAGAACAAACAACAAGAACGACAAGAACACGAACCGCGAGACATAGATACAGAACAATCCAAGAGTAAAAAGCAAGAAGGTGAACTAAAAGATACCACAGAACTCCCTCGTTGGTTATTGTATATGATCATGAGGAAAGAATGGAGAGATCTGCTTAAAAATAAACACGATAAAATGGTGACAAGCGAAACGCTCAAAGAGCTGGCATTAAAATATAACTACACTTCAGGAAAATGGATGATATTTGCGAGCAGGTTAGCTGGTGACCCGAATTTATTGTCTCATAATATTTAATTGCCCTATTTCACTACGACGCGACGTCACATCAAAACAATCTATTGTTTAAACGCAAAGGATCAAATTCACCGAAAATCGTTTTAAGCCGTATCAATCCACGAAGAGAAGTAGAATAGCCAGCAAACGCTCAGAATATTGTTTAGTACATATTAACACATATCATATCTGAAAACCAGGCCATTTTAGATTAAACTGTTTCGCTAGGAGCAAATTTGGTTGAATTTTCTATTGGATTTGGCGATTCTATCCCCCACATAAACAAGCTGTGACGTCATAGTGAATTAGGACAATTAAACACGTACATTATTGTTTTCCCGGAGCCTCGACTCAAAATGTTTTGTGCTTGATCCCTCAACCAGAACATTGAAAGTTTTAACTTTCGATATTCTTAGGCTCAGGTCAAACGTCGAACTCCCCATGAGCCGAACCTAATTACATCAAAGAAGACCGCCTTATCCATTGTTTCAATTAGGTTCGGCTCATGTGAAGTTCGACGTTTGACCTGAGCCCTACTGTCTTTCTACTCTAACCACGATCACTCGAGTTCATTTTATTTTTTATTTGTGTAAATATACTTTTATTTTTTCTTCCTCTTTAATCATTTCATCTCCTTGACTAGCTTTTATAGACTTTAAAGTGCCTATCACCCTTCTGACAATATTCACAGTATTGATTCTACATGGGGTAAGATGCTGAATAACCCGAAAAAGCTTCATAGTTTGAGTGCAGCTTCTTGAAGTTATAAAGGTTTTTCCATGCCATATGCTAATGCTGTGACGTATGAGGAGGCATTTATGGTTATTTGTTGTTCCTTGTAATTTGAATTACCGGCTTTTATGTGAAAACTAACTTGCCATAATTTTTATAAGAGCAATGGGGAAAACAATGACGGATTTCAAACTTAATTTATCTGTGCCAGTAATGTGTTGTATATAAAATGATTACTCCTCATACGTCACAGCATTTGCATATGACATGAAAAAACCTTTATAACTTCAAGAAGCCGCACTCAAACTATAATTTTTTTCCGTGTTATTCAAAATCTTACACCATGTAGAATCAATACTATGAATATTGTCAGAAGGGTGATAGGCACTTTAAATACGAGAAACTCCAATTCTATTGTTTTGGATTGGTAATCTGATTGGTTGACAAACTCGAGTGTTCAGGGTTAAATAGAACGACAATAAGGCCCCGTCCACACTATGCCGGATAAATTTGAATCCGAATTTTTATTTATTCGGTTCCATTTCGAAAATTCGTTTTCGGTGAAGAATTGTTCCGGATTCGCCCGGACTAGTGTGGATGGTAGGCCTAACCGAATAAATAAAAATTCGGATTCGAATTTATCCGGCATACTGTGGACGGGGCCTAATAGAAGCAGTTTAACCAACCGACCCTTTTTAAATTTATTTATATTTGTTTTTTCTAGCAAGCATATAGATGATATTTGGTTCACTATCGCGAAGGCAGTTGTAGCAGGTAAACTTGGAATGACAACAAAAGTGAGTACGAAAAACCCCCCCAAAAAATCCCACGTAATTTGTGTTTATACTGAAAACTTCACAAACAAAGATGACGTCAGAAGAGTAGAGAAAGGCCTGAGAGATTTGGGATTCTATGGAAAGATGTCGTACAAGGCTGACATATATACAATATTAGGAATTTATGTGAACAATGATTTTGGTATTGCTCCAACTATTTTTAAGAGCGAAGCCGTTAAAGTAACTCGTGATATGAGATATGGAACGCGAGAAGAGACTGGGAATACCAAAGGACGCGAAGTCCATCACGTAGATTGTAAGAGCTATGATGGTAAAGAATCTCTTGATTTGTTCTTGGAAGGAAACAAGCCTTCGCAGATAAATGGTAGAGATGCTCTGTGGATATCTGTGAGTAATACACACCAAGATAGCCCCTTTTGTCGTGATATGCTTGTAAAAATCGAGGATGAATGGAAAGAACTACAAAAGAAGAGGGGAATAAAATTGTTTGGAGCACAACTCCTCAGAGACCTTGCATACAAGTATGGGTACATGTCTGGAAAATGGATGATATTTACAAGCAGGTTTGTTACAGTCAAACTAAGAAAACCGTGAACATCTAAAATATGTCTGTTAAGCATCGTGTTCTGACCAATCACATGCGAGAATGAATGAATTTCTAATTAACTGCCGCATGTTATTGGTCAGAACTTGTTTAACATTCCACACATATTTTAGGTACAAAATACAAATCCATACATAATGTACGACTGCTTTAAGATACTTTTTCGAGTCATGGCATTGTTATTTGTCTTGAATTAATATTTTAAATGTCACGCTAGACCGTGCAAACGCCCCATTACGTGGTAATGAGGGGTGGGGTTCGTTAGTAAACTGTCGTCGTAATAGTGTGGCCTAATAATAGCGCGCACCAACCCAATCTTCTTTGGTTTTCTGTATCTAGACTAAGGCTGCGTTAACACGGTACCCAACGAATTTAAAAAAAAATTCAAACCTTTCAAAATGTTGTGCGTTAGGCATTCCGTGCTATCCGTACAAAAACTTCATATGCCTAGCCGTGCAAATTTGGGACCTGCAAAATTGAGGTCGAACTTTTAACTAGCACGAATGTGAATCGGACGGTACCGTGTCAACACCGACACTAGAGAAAAACGTTTGCGCATGCGTGCATTTCAGCACGTTTTCTAAGAATTTTGAAGAAATTGAGTGAGAAATTTTTTTGTTTTTTCAAAGTATACAAAAAAGTTCGAGAGTATACTTTTGTCAAACCAAGATACTGTATTAACAAACACAATATGAAAGAATTAGCCTTAAGTTTCAAGCATGGACACTGAGTTTTGGCATTTTGTGAAGTCCAATTTCTCAGGCATGTTTGAAAGTCAAATTTACAAATATTTTGACTAATTTGCATACGGATTCAGAGCATGCGCAGACGTTTTTCACTCGTGTCGTCAACACCTTGTTCGTATAACTTTTCGTACGGTAAACTGTAGGGAGTGTGCTTTGCGCATGATCAGATGAAAAACCACCAATAGCGTATTGATTCGCTTTCGTGTAAACATAACGTACTTTGAATAAAATGAAAGTAAGGGTTCCGTGTACTGAAATGGTATTTATTGGTCAAATATTTGTAAGTTTAAAAATTCGTTTGCTGCCATGTAAACCTAATAACATCAAAGACGACCGCCTTGCTATTCATTGCTTCAATTTGGTTCGGCTCATGTGAAGTTCGACGTTTGACCTGAGGCTAAGAAGTATATTTGCTTTCACCGATCCCTGAATATTTTTATTTCAGATATGAAGTAGATGATCTTTGGTTTTCTGTTGCCAAAGCTGTTATTGCAGGCAGCCTTGGAAACGAAGCAAAAGTCAGCACGAAAAAGCCAAACGAAGAACATGTGATCTTTGTCTACACTAAAGACTTCACAGATGAACCCGATGTCAGAAGAGTGGAGAGAAGCCTGAGAAACGCGGGTATTCGAACATGGATGTCTTACAAGCCTGATATCTACACAAGTCTGGGGATCTCAGCTAAAAATGCCCTTGGTATTTCTCCAACTATCTTTACTAGTAAGACTGTTCATTACCGATCACAACACCGATACTAGTGTGTTTTTCAGTTTACGTCATGCTAAAAAGGACGACGTATGACTATGAGAACTCATGGTCATTCGTCGTGCTTTTTTATTGGTTAAATAGAGATGACGCACTTTGGTTACACACTCTTGCGCCTTACTTTGTTACAAGGGCCTACTTGCTCAAAGGTGGCATGACCAAGTTATAAAAATAATTTTAAATGGATGTGTCTTGGAAGAAAAACATTGCTTCTTTTCTTGTAAGCAGACCCTGAGTTGATTTAGCGGAGAAGTAAGTGCTGCAATAGAATCACCTTCAAAAATTACCATTTGAATTATATTCTAATGTATTAATTTAATAGCCTTAACCCTTGGCCAAGTATTATATAACGAGTTTTCCCATTTCAATCTGTTTGATAAAATAATTTTCTTTGTCCTTTAATATCTAGAAAGAACTAATATTCGATATTAAAAAGATATTTTGGTAATAATCACTGGAACCTGATTTGTTTCTATAACAACCATGAAGATTCAAAACTTTTACCACAGCGATCCCAGATGCTGTTTCTTGCAAATAATAGATGACTATCTTTGAAAGCTTGCTATTAATTTCTGTGTAATAAAATTTGTCTCTGGTTATTGGTGATGTAGGGATGACGTAGCCTTAACGAAGGCAATGGCAGCCAATTCCTATGACAAAATATTAAAGCCATTATTAATTAAGGAATGGGAAGAAAGCCAGTGAACTGAGAGGCTGTAAGCACGGCAGAAGGGCAAGAATCACACGAGATTGAGCCGAAAAAATAGAAAAACAACAGCATGTTCGTTGCTCTTACTTATAACAGTATTTTTTAAAAAATCATATCTGGTAGAGTACAAACACTGTAAGTGTGTAACATGAACACCACTAAATACTGCTAAACTATGTTAATCCTATTGTTTAATTAGCACTATTTACTACTAAATAAGTGTTGCACACTTTTAATGTTTGTACTCTACTTTACCACTTATCGTAAGAGAAGTGCAGCAATGCATCGCGCATCTGCTTACATATAGCAAAGGGAGAAAGGGCAATGTTCTGCGATATTGCTTTCTTTGGCTTATACAGCTGTACCGACATTGAACTACTAGGGATGATTTCATAGATGGTCCGTACATACCTTGCAGAATTCCTCCAGGACGATGCATGCTTCCAAAAGATTATTGTGCGCCATACTAAACCAAACGAACAGAAGATTATAAGAGGCTGATACATTTTAATAACCTCAAAACTAGCCCCAGTTTTGAAAAGATGATTGTAAAATAACTGAGTTGATAACGCGCGTGTTTAGTCGAAATGCCTTAGATCGGGTGGTATCTAGAACCTTCACGTCATTTTATTTTCGGGGCGCACGCTCTGAGTTTGAAATTGTTATTTGTAAAGCCCCGTTTACACTAGCGATTTGTGCGGCGATTTTTGCTGCGATTTTTTTTTTTTTGCGATATTGTCCATAATAAATAATGGTAAAGAATTTACTTGTAAAGTTTTTTTCAGGATACCAAGATTTTCCTAGACGAATGTCTCTTTTAAAGGATGAGACAAAAGATTTCATATTTCCGAAAATTGCCATAAGAATCGCAGCAAAAATTGCCGCAAAAATCGCCAGTGTAAACGGGACTTAAAAGAGATAAAACAGTTTACCGTTTTGAATGCTTTGGTCTAAACAGACGAGATGCCGAGAGAGAAGCGTAGGGAATCACTCTGGGTTATACAGTCAATGTCCTTAACGTTGTCCACCGAAAAAAGACATTTACACATTTAGACATTTAGGCATTTAGGCATTTAGACATTTCCACATTTCCACATTTAGACTAAAAGAAATATCACGTGTTTCATTGTGTATTCTTTGCCTCGTGTGCGTCAGCCTGAACTTTAAATGTAAAATTCAACTCGTGAATCGAAAATCCAGAATGCCCTGACCATTTAGTGAGGATTTAAGATGGAGAATGGTATTTCAGCGTTTGTTTTATGTCAGAACGTTCGAGGAAACACGTGATGTTTCTTTTAGTCTAAATATCTAAATGTGTAAATGTGTAAATGTGTAAATGTGTAAATGTGTAAATGTGTAAATGTGTAAATGTCTTTTTTCGGTGGACAACGTTAATGACATTGACTGTATTTCTAAATGAAACCCTTGGTGTTCCAATTCCTTTTCCAACAGACATACGTACCTATTGGTTTCTGGCGCTGTCGTATCCACGCCCATTAACTGTTTTCGTATCATTACCACGCTCTTTTGGAAGTTAGGTATTCTATCTATTCTACCATTCAGGTCTTTAACAACCTGTCAATTACAAAGAGTATTTCTATAGTTATAAGGGTATTTTTATGGGCCTCTGAACATTTTTTAGCTCCAGTGTTTATTTACCCAGTGACCTTAAAACGCCTTAGACAATATCCAAGTCTATATATTATATAGACATTAGTGTTTTACTGGGAAGTACGCCACTCGTATTTTTTATGCGAACTACATCCGGGACCTCATTGACACATTCAGTTTTCCATATTCTCACACGTCAATATATCGATGAAGTCACCCTGAAGTTTTCAACAAGCCTTTGTTTGTGAAGTAATATTTCTCAAACTCATTAATAATTCGGGAGGTTATTTGTTTAGGAATGAAATAATTAAGGGACAGATTTTCCCTGAACTGAATTAATCCAGCCTAAGGACTTGAACAAAATTAATTCTGTCCTTTGACAGGACTTTACCAGGTTTCAAGTAACATCATGTGACCCAAAAAATAGCCCACTGATTGGCTGGTTTCCTCATGAATTATTAATGAGTATGAGAATGTGTGTATAAATATTATCAAACCATGAATAATTCATGAGGAAAACACAACAGAAATCACGACCGTGAAGAGTGTTGTGAATCTGATACAAAACTGTGTTCATTTGCATAAACTTTAAGTTGGATTTTCTTGGCCAGATTCACTTTAATTTTGAAAATTTTAGTGAAACACAAAGGAACTAACCTAGACGTTTGATAAGTCATATACAGTATTCGTGTCTGTGTTGTATCAGATATACAATCACTCGACTACGCCTCGTGGTTGTATATCTGATGCAACACGGCCACTCATACTGTATATATTGCATAAAAAGAAAATTATACGTTGGCGTGGAGATATGAAGTTTATCTTTCATGTTGAAAAATATATGAAGTTTATCTTCTCACGTTTAAAAATATTTCACCACTCGAAGGTAAACTTCATATTTTCGCGCCACCATGTAATATCTTCTATATACTAATCGCTTACATGTTGTAGTGTAGTGTATAGCGATCTGCATCCCTTTGCTAACTGTAGATCCGGGTTTAGTAGATACTCGTGTAGATGAGGGTGATTGAACTGAGCCAATAACGCTGTAACACAAGTAACTTGCAGGTTCATTTCGTAAGTCTGAAAAAGAAAAATAGCAAGGCTTTATGTGAGTATTCTATTTTTTTACAAAAACTTACAAATTTCTCGCGCGCTGATTGGTTATTTTTTTATCATCAATGAGATTACAGACAGATAAAGCTGACGTCAACGAGCGCGCGCTCTTTTCGTTGGTTGTTTTGATCATTAAAAATGAGAAGTTGTTATCGTTTTTGTTATTGTAAAAAACAAATAAACCGGTTTTTTATGTGTCTGTCCTCTTATTGACGATACGTTTCGTCATCACATTGTCAAAGTAGTGTGGATCCATGAGGCGTAGCCGAGCGGATCCGCATACTACTTTGACAATGTGATGACGCAATCTATCGTCAATAAGAGGACAAACACGTGAAAGTCTGATGTGTATTCGTTAAATATCTATCTGAACTGCTTGCTCTCGAACCATGATTCTGTTCCGCATGGAGCCGTGTAAATGCTATAGCAACAGACCTTAATTTTTGGTTTCATTTCCAAGGGAGTAAAATAGCAAAAGCCATGGAAAAATCTTTTGTCACATTCTTCGAACATGGTGGCTATGATGTCATGTGAAAACGAAGAAAAAAGCAAAATGAGGGGGGGGGAGGGGGTGGGGGGCAAGACTCGCTAAGGTATGGACAAATACGTAAACAAGTCTTAACATATAGGATTACCTATACGACATGGCTATGTTTTACTTACTTGATCGAGCAATCTTTGAAGTTTTTTAAACAACATATTCAAAAAAGCTCCTTCATAAAAAGATTCTCTTGCGTCTTCTCCTAAAAGACAAAAGTACACCTTATATTAGGAATTATACAATGTTTGAGATTTAACGCGCGCGTTGATTGGTTGGTTACCGTGTTTATATCAGAGGACAGAGAGACACTCGCGCAAAATCATTCAAAAATATTTTATAAAAGCATTATAAAACGGCTGCTTATGTAAACACTCTGGGAGATCTAGAGCACTCGAGAAGCAAGAGAAACACTTGGCTATGCCTTATGTTCCTAAGCTTGCTTCTCTCTTGCTCTACATCTCCCAGCGTGTTTATATTACAGTACAGAGACACGCGCGCGCGTTTTATATTCCTTAAACTAATAACAAGTGCAAAATGTACACAAAAAACACCCGGCAATTCCATGAAAACAAAGACAAAACGAAGATTCATGGGTTGAGTATACACCTATTTCAAAAAACGTTGTCCTCGCCAACGGCGATAGGCGATAGGTCATTTAGATATGGAAATGGTTTCGTTGAATACAAAGAACATTGAATCAGTCTTAACACTAAGGTCCATGTTCTTGACGAGAATAAGAAGCAGAAACACAAGTCATTCCAGCTATTGTTGGATCTTGGAAAGACCTATCGACTATCGCTTTGCGCCTATTGCCAATCGCCTCTGGCGATGACAACGTTTTTTGAAATAGGTGTATACAGAAAGTGCATCAAAACAATGCGAAGGCAACACCAAAGCGCTTTCTTTTTTAAAACCAATAGACTATTTTGCATATAAGCAGTCCACGTGCAATAGGAGCCTTAATAGAACCTTACCATCTGTTGGAGCAGCAGACGACGGCCATCGAAACTGACAGCACTGGAAAGCACGGTCTCGAAACTGTTTACAAAAGACGTGAACACATAATAAATTAGCTATTATGATCCAAAGGTTGCATTCAATAAGCCTGAAGCGAGATGACGTTTTACCCCCGTCTCTAGACCATAATCCTTTTCACATTGCTTTTGTTCTTTAATTATGACTATTGTTCCTGTATTCTCTAAGGAATCAAAAATTTTAATATGAAAGAATTTCAAAAACTATTACGGTATAGAGTTGGGGGTAAAACGTCATATCGCTTCAGTCTTATACGGTACATCGGGGTTAAAAATGAGTCATACCTGTTTGTGTGCATCACCTAGATACATATCGTAGCCTGTGTCTCCCGCTAACGCTGAAGACTTCACTTGTTCGGGAACAAGAGATAAGAAGCTAGTGACAGAAGCAACGAAACCAGCTGTTATTAATAAATACCCCAAGACAGCCAACGG
The DNA here is from genome assembly GCF_029948245.1 of Actinia tenebrosa. Lineage (NCBI taxonomy): Eukaryota > Metazoa > Cnidaria > Anthozoa > Actiniaria > Actiniidae > Actinia > Actinia tenebrosa. The sequence continues at coordinate 5,301,729 of NW_028292572.1, read as the reverse complement.
ACAGCACGAATAGGAATTTTGAGTAATATTGGTTTCCACTTTGAATACTGGACCAATCTGCCGTTTCTCACGCTCCTCTTCTAAATTTCCGCGGATACCAAAGCCCCAAACCTTTTTCTTTTGATAAAATGCCAGAGAGTGACTATTTTCCTCGAGAGAAAAAATTTTGTTGAAATTGTAAAAAAAAGTGCCATGACAATTTAACCTTCTCACGGTAGCGTGATATTAGAAGATATTTGATTGATTGGAAAAGGGAGTTTACGATTTAATCATATCCTTTTTGTAATCACTAACAAATCCTGCAATCTGATTGGTTCAAAGGAGTGCGATTAATTCCCAAATCGCATCCTTTGGAGCTCTTAATCGCATCCTTAAAATATGTTTTTTAAACAATAAAACAAAACAAAATAAAACAAAAAAATCAACAAAAAAAATTTTTTTTAGATGTTTTTTTTGTTCGCATTTAGTTTTTCTACTACATTGAATTGATTATTCTGCACTCTTTATTGTGTCTTTTTCTTGTGTATGATTACAAAAAGGATATGATTAAGTGGTAATTGAACTTCGTGTCGTGCAATTTTGGTCTGAAATCTTTATAAAATTTTGTAATCGCGCGTTTGATTTCAGACCTTATAGTACACTCAACAAAATTACTCGACTCTGATTGGTCGAGAGGAGTACAATTATAGCGTTAATTGTACTCCGTAGGAGTACCGAATTAAGTCGCTATGGCAACACGGCCAAAACAATGTCAAAACAATTATTTTCTATCATTTTGTACTTAAAAAACATATAAATAAAATTTCAAAACCGTAAGAACTAATCTTTTTTATGCATTTCAGTTGCGCGATGGACTGAAAATCGGCCGCCAAATAGACAAAGATGAACGGCGTCGCTTCGCATTTTTTACTGAACTTTTGTTGAGTGAACTATAAACAAAAAATCGCACGATCTTCTCGTACAATTTGGAATTAATAGACACTCGTAATGTTTTGAAAGTTCTTTAATTGCACTCGCCTTTTTCTTATACAAATTGCACTCCACTCAGTTCAATTGCCATCATAAATTTGTCACATTGATAATGGTAATGTCGCAAAGTTTCGTAGCGATTGCCCACAAACTGAAATATAAATTTTTGCATCCAAGTATTTTTACAAAGAAATGTATGCCCAATGAGCCTCGTTTTCATGTATTTCACATACATTTCTTTACAAACATTCATATATTTGTTTATGAGCAATCTCTACAAAACATTACAATTTTTTACTATTATCAATGTGACAGATTTAATCGTGAGCTCCTGTTTCCAATTCATCAAATATATTATGTCACGCTACCGTGAGAAGTCTATTAAATGGCTTCCTAATTGTTTTTCAAAAATGCAACCCAAACAAAGCAAAAAAACCAGGAACATGTACCATTATTCTTGCCAATGATCAATACTCCTTTTCACAGTTGCGTTCATTGATCACGGTTAATAGTTCCAAGTCGAGGTTGGAGTTTCCGCGCATAGCAAAACTATACTTTATCATGCGCGGCAACTCCAACCTCGACTTGGATCTATTATTCGTGGTCACTAAACTGAACTATAAAATGGAGTATTCACCATTTTCCATACATCAGTTCATGATCATTGGTCAAACACAAAGCGCTCAAGCGAGGCGCCAAGGTACTTTTAAAGGGATTATTCAAAATTGAACCTTGCAACCTCGACTGAATGCTTTGAATTTGACCAGTGAACCGATTAATGGAAAATAGTGAATAAGTAATATCCTTTTCGCAGTCAATTCTTGGTTTGCAATCAATCCCAAGAGAGCACAATAACAAAAGGGATGTCCGCCATGTTGGAAGATATAACAAAAGAATTCATTGAAAAATCTTTTGTCAAATTCTTCCAACATGGCGGCTATGACGTCTATTGCAAACGAAGAATATTCCCTGTTCGATATACTGTGTTTGAAAAATCCCACCTGTTAACAGTTTTTACTACTTCTTCCCTCTTTGCATCTCCTGCACTTGTGGTTAATGTAGGCGACGTACTTCCATCTGGGGTCAAAGAAGGCGATATTGGTGTCTTAGGGGAGGGGGGTGTATCGTTATTTGTCACATCACCATTAGCTAGACTAGGTGTGCTAGAATACTTTCTGCTTGTCAGGTTACGAAGTACCAAATTGTCGAGGATTATTTGAGCTGGTTTTAATAGGAGGGTTTCAAATAGCTTCAGAGTTTCGATACTCAACTAAAAATAAAGAAAGAAAAAACATTAAAAACCCATAAGTGTGTCCCTGGAGGGAGGGGCTTGTTAGGGAAGGGCTTGTTAGGGCTTGTTAAGGAGGCTGGAGACCACAATCTAAGGAACAACTTCAAGTAAAGTTGTATAAAAATAAGAAGAAATAAGTAGCTAAAAACTAGCGTAAGCTGCGTCGGTGTTTCTAATGAAACAGTAAGGATAAAAGGGTAAATTGTACACCGTGAAAAGATGAAAAAACTTGACTGACGTTTCGGACGCTAGTCTTTCGTCGGAGTAGCGTTCGAAGGACTAGCGTTCAAAGGACTAGCGTCCGAAACGTCAGTAAGTTTTTTCATCTTTTCACGGTGTATAATTTACCTTTTTATCATTACTGTATAAAAATAAGTTAACAAAACGGAAACTTCTTAACACCGTGTTCGTCAACATACAAACGTTGCAGACGTTAGGCCTTTAACGAAGGTCTGGTGATAAAGATTTTTCATTTATTATTATGATAATAACTCCAGAATGGTACGGCATAATTTTGTTAACAAATTAAAAAATACGTAAGAGGTAAACTTGTTAAAATACCAAGTAAAAACAGGTTATATCACGGTTCATCTTACGGTTATCGAGTAACGAACTCTCAGTGAAAAGCCTTAATGGTACCACGGTCAGATTCGGGGGGGGGGGGGGGGGGATTGGATGACTAATCACCCCCTTTCTCCCTTTGGAGTTAAAAAAGTAATAAGAATAAACAATAAGGTAAGACCTAAAAGGACACTGTTCGATGCCTTTCTAGGTAACCGTCACCCCCTTAAAATCGTTCTGGGTCTGCCATTGGCTACAAGAGGTGTTCTGCTATTGCCATACATTTGCAACGTCATAGGTCATAATTTTCTCATTCATTGAGAATTTCAGTTTATGGTCTTAGCGAGTAATGCATATGAAAGCAGTATTAAGTTTTGGTGAGGTAAGCACATTCGTAGAACGTTCAACCTCTGGGGGAGGTAGACAGTCATAACTGCACCAGATACTTACCTCATCATTGATATGATCACATCGTTCAATCAGTTTTTGGCGTAGTTTGTGGGCATTCTCAGCCGCTAGAGTTTCCGTCTCAGGACTAGTACTTTCACCGAGAAGGAATATGGAAAATTCTGTACGAAAAATTATCAATTTTAGTTACACAAAAAATGGATAAACTTAATCAAGTGTCAGTGTTTTCTCGAAAACAATTATAGGAAACTGCAATAGATTTGTTTTTCAGAATAGGATAGGATAGAATAGAATAGAATAGGATAGGATAGGATAGGATAGGATAGGATAGGATAGGATAGGATAGGATAGGATAGGATAGGATAGGATAGGATAGGATAGGATAGGATAGGATAGAAAATGATTTCCCATATGGAGCAATGGCCAATCACAGGAGGCCCAATTAAGATAACAGTGAAAGGCGAAAACAAAATCCACTTAAATCATGGTTCCTATGTCTCTTTCTAGTCCTTCCCCCACTGCAATATATAGTTCATATCTTTATTTACTATCATGATTGTAAATGAAGTGAAAATGGATTAAATTAAAACAGAAAAAGGAAGTACAATATACAGTGTGCAGGGCCGTAGCCACAAATTTCTGATTGGTCCGGTTTTCGAGGGTTTCCGGTTTTTGTTACATTTTAAAAATATTTTTCTTATATTTTATTCCCGAAAGTTGGTCTGGTTGAAACTGGACCAACCGTACCAGTGGCTACGGCCCTGGTGTGATAAGTCATGTCATTTCGGCTGTCTATACACTAGCTTCCTCAGTAGGAATCTCCTTTGGGCTCCTTGGTCTTCCTGTGGACAGGAAAATAAACGACGGGGGAGGGAGAGTGGAAGGAAGAAAGAAGAAAAGATGCTACTTCTCCCTCTCCCTCTCTTTTAACACAAGAATCTCTATTATATTCTGAAGGATAAATATGGAGTAGCCAAGTGGAAGAGGCTATGTCTGTACCTGTTAGCAAGTGATTGGACGTTATAGATTTTAAACATCTCCGCATTATAGCTGTGGTCGTAATGATTCCTGGCTCTGACCTGATTATTAACAATAAAGAAAAGAAACGATGGGTGAATAAAAGAGAAAAGAAATATTTTTAATGGAATAATTCATTGGTCACATTTCAGCAGTGTGAATAACATCAAAAATAGTTACGAAAATCTGATCACGTATTTATTACATTATAGCTGATGTCCTAACATGGGTAACAGCATAATAATAATAATAATAATAATAATAATAATAATAATAATAAACAATCAGTAGCTTTAATAATGCAATATCGTTGGATCCTAGCCAAAGAATGTAATCAAAATCTATATATACAATATCTAAATACATTTACAACAAATTAATAAATAAAATTTTAAAAAATAATGATAATAATAATAATAATAATAATTTTATTCTAGCGCATTACATAATATCTCAATTCTCTTACAATACAGAATAAATCAATAATTAGTGAATAAATGAATATACATATATACACTGCAATAATAATGCGTCAAATAGGAATGTCTAAGTTTTCCTTTAAAAGATTCAGTGGATGGAGCAAATCCAATTCAGCCTCCCAAAACGTTCTTGTAGCAAGAATTACACAGATTAGACTCCTCTATTTTGTGTTATGAAATGACAGCTTAACGCCATGAACCAATCACAATACAGACTTTACCACATTAAAAGCACGACATGTGAAAGTATGACCACATTTCATGTAACTGCAAGCTTCCATGCGCATGTTTTTTGCTGCCATTTAAATGCCTTCTTTTGTAAAACCAGCCAGCTTTGCACCAAAATGTATCAGTTTTATTTACAAAACGCTGTGCATAAAATTAATTGAATACATTGTCACCAGTCATACTTTTGCAGTGCTGGGGCTGTAACTTACTGCTGCATAAAACGTGGCTCAACAATAGGCTGAAGGAACCTCTCTCTTACACTGACAGCAAGTGCTTTGGCAACTAACTGAAAGACGAAAAAATGAAAAAAAATCAGCTTGATACATTTGATTCACTTATGGACTACAAATGTAGGTACTACACCTATAATAATAATAATGGCTTTTATTTAAACATGATAATAAATTCCAGTGTTGCTACTGTGGTCGTGTGTATTCCCAGCATGGGAATAAAGTGGTTACAACAATTATAAAACCTACAACTGGGAAGCTGACTGGAGTGAGACCCTCTGGAACCCAGGATAACTATACTGGCACTGAAAAGGCTTAATAGGATGTGGGGTACATGTATACTTACATAGGCCATTTCACGGATCCTGTTACTCAACCTCAGCCTCGTCAGTGTGTAATATATACTTTAGAAATTGCCTACAACCTGTGAAATTTTTAAGTGTTTCAATTGTTTGTTGATGTGTAAATTCCTTTCATTACTGCGGACTGTAGTCAAATTCTAAAGAATAATTACACGCTGACGAGGCTGAGGTTGATTAACAAGATCCGTGATATGGCCTATTATAAAATAATTCAAATAAATTGCATGCTTTGATTGGTCAACTACCCCTTAATTTACATAACTTAACACAGATCACGAGGATTTGTGCTTCTCCGAGCCCTCCTTTGGATTCTCAAAATTTTCCAAGTGCTTAATATATGACTCAACATAGCATGTAGACTAGTTTTATATCTTCAGCCCAGTATTCACTCTGCTGATCTATTATACAAATATGTGATATGATCCCATGGGTAGGGGTAGACTGTCAAAAAAGAGAAAGCTACCTTGTGAGAATTCTTGGCCAGCTGATCAATATAGTCAAACCAGGACAGAAATGATATCAATTGCCTCTTGCCAGGAAAGATTGATATATCTTCATCATTATCAATGTGATCAAGACTGGAAAGAAAGACTCAGACACTCAAACATAATAATATTACCCAGGCAGTACACTCCAGCAAAAATCTGTCCCTGAATACAGCGTACAGTGAAAATATCATGTGTTTCCATGGAACTTCTTGCAGACATATTGACATTCTTTGTTTTGTCAACTGTGTATTTAATCAAATATTAGTGTTCCTGGGTCATTGTAAGACTCATATTATATCAAGCATTTGTTTGATTAGTCCAAGAATGTTTGTTTAATTAATAAATAACTTTGAACTAATGAAATGTTTTTGTGTCACTCGGTTAAGATCTATATGTTAAGTGTATGCTACATCGAGTGTATAAGCAGATTAAAAAATCTGCCTCAGTTGCGTTCTTGCGGGACTCGAACCGCTGACCTCTCGTTTGCTAGACGAGATCTCAACCGCTCAGCCACTGAGGCTTTACGGTGAACTAGTTTTCAAAAACCAAATACCTTTTTTCACTGTACAAAATACAGTAACCTAAGATACAAAATGTTGCAGGATATTTTGCAAAACAATTTATTGTACTCTACTAAGGATAGTTGGATAATACAAGATAGTATTGCTTTGCAGTAATCCAAGATGGATGATCAGACTCCTGTATAACCTTTATTTAATGTAATTTAACTCTAGTTTTACGAGACAATTAGCTTTATCATCTGTATACAGCCCTTTGTGCTGCTCACATGTAATGTGGATATTATTGTTAAAGGTAGTGGGCTGCTGCCAATTCATATATAATTTTGTTCTGTTAAGTAAAAATAAACTGTCGATACTGCTAAAGGACAGACTTACCCCCATTTTGCCGAGGCATTAGATATATCTGCAGGATCCATGGACTGTTGAAGAGCTTGGAATAAGGGATTTAATCGATCTGCCTACATGTGTAAAAGAAAAAAAAAAATGGAAATGAGATGAGTAAGTTTTATTGATTATAAACTATATACATCAAATTGCACGAACGTCGTCACATAAAAAGAAAAATACAATAAAAAGGAATTAGTAGAAAAATATCCCCCCCCCCCATAGATTGATAAAAATATCTGTTTTAAATAGTAATATCCGTTTTAGTATAAACCAACAGCTATCAAGTTAGTATCGAAAATTCAGTCTATAATTGCACAAGTTTTGATTAAAAAATAATTGACTATTTAATTTGTTATTTTGCTTATTATTTTTTTAGATGACAAAGTTCACTTCTCATTACACATTTGAAAATATAAATGGGAATAAAGATTATTGTTATAATTGGCAAATAATAGGTTTTATCTAACGAATTACTGACTGAAAGCGAAGTGATTACAATATTGTTTTAGTATAATTTTAGAATTGAATATCAGAGAAAAGACAAAATTCAGGATTAAAAAAGGTTTTGGTATTACTTCTGCTCTGGCAAACTTTGGGAAACCTCATAATAACGGCTGGAGTAGTGAATATCGTTTCAGAATCACTGGTCACTCGAGCAATCGCAGCGTGTGAAATTCTATCTTCAAGTCTAAATTATAGTTAAATTTTTTATTATTATAATGAAGAAATAGAAAACACGTGCATGTGCTGTGTGTAGTCATAAAGCATGCGGGAGTTGGCAGAACAAGAGAGAAGTGTTAGGAGAAGCATGACGAGTAGCGGAGTACTTCTGGACACTTCTCAAGTGTTCTGCCAATCCCCAAGTGCTTTATAACGGCACACAGCACAGCAAGCAAGTTTTTTATTTCTTTTATAAAATACAAATTACAATAACTGTTATTTTAGATAGGAATGATGCAATGGAAAAAGCACGTGCGTGCAATGTGCTCTCATAGAGCACGCACTCCAAACCGATCATAACGCGACATTTATAACAGTTATTTTATATCTCTTAAGACTTGGTGATTGAGTGTTTTGAGGGACCGTTACTACTGACCATAATTTCACAGAATGGTGTATAGAGGATTATAACAGTAGCTGCATGGTCCTCAGGTAATGATGCACACAGCAGGAGTCCTTCACAAGCCTTCACTGCTATTCTACTGTCCTAATGAAAAAAAAAAAAAGAGATCAAAACGAAAACCAAGTAAGGTATTTGATAGATGAGAGTGAAAGTAAACTAACCTATTACAAAAAACACACACAAACAAAATATGAGTGATAAGAGTGCATGACATGATGGACAAATAGGGTGCCCCAATATTATGTGGTGTTTGTACTTTGATTCTGAAGTCCTTGGTGTCAGCACTACGTGCCAAACAGGCATGGAGGATAATGATGATACTTTAATTAAGCTGTGATATTGAGTTGAAATGCAACAGGGTTTGATGTATGTACAGACATGGTTGGTTTTGAGTCTAAACTTAGTTCTTAATTTACTGAAATTTGCTATAAAAATGTACATTTGAAAAGAAAAAAATATTCAAATCAATTAGGTGCATAATTTCTGCACTCCATTTCTTAGCATAGAAAGGGTAAGAAAAGTGGGATTAACTGACGACACATTGGTCTAATTATTACTAAGAGTGGAATATGCTTGCTTAATTAAATCAACCATTATCAGTAGTATTTACCTCACTTTTGGTCATGTTAAGCAGAGAGTTTACTAGTGTATAATCAGGTTTGTCCCTACGTCTGGTGTCTTGCAGTGTTGATGAATCCTGGCCAGCTCCAGATTCATGAGGTACATTTTTCTCTATCGACTAAAACGTAATTATTCAATTAATGTTTTGGGTCATTATAAGTACATTATAAGTACATTCCTACTTAAGAATTCCTTTTGAAGAGGTAACTGGGCATGGCAATAGACCTTATTCATTATGATGCAATGTTTCCCAAATACAGAACACCAGAACACATGACATTCCCTAGAGTACCATTTTTTATTAACAGTTGCAAATAACAAGACACATAAATATGGATATAACTAAAACAAAGAATCTCATTCTCTAGGGAATGACACATGGTCTGTAATGGGAAAACATTGCACCACAACAAAGTGTGTCTAATTAAACAAATAGCAATACAATTATGTACTTTTAGTCTAGTAAATAATTGATCTTATTCCCTATAGTACAATTATTGTGCCCAAAGGTAGTGAAGGGAGTACAATACTCATTGTCCTAATTTCCAAGCATTTTTTCTGAGGTTACGAACGTGGTGCAGCTTTGGTGCAAACACCATTTGTTTGTAATGTCTTATAATATATAATGTTGTTTACACCAAACCCAGGCATGAATGAACCTTATTTTGTTAAACTTGAAATGGTCTTCATTTAAAGAAGTGTGAACTCTTTGAAGGGCATGGATGCAGCATGATGAGCAATTTAATAATCATGCATAAAGTAAAGCTACACAGGTTACATCTTTAGATATTTATGGATTAAGTTCTTGTAAAATCCCCTAGCTAATGTTAGCTACATATACTCAAAGGATGATCAATTTACTTGGCAATAAACCCCTTCACAGTTCCCTGCGCCATCTTGAAAGGTAGCCGTGCCTTTGCATCGAAGGGAGGCGAATGGTGAGCTTGAATGATAGAGACCTTTTTTAACACCTTGAACAATATTATTCACATGTCTCTATCATTGCAAGCTCACCATTCGTCTTGCTTCAATGCAAAGGCATGGCTACCTTTCAAGATGGTGCAGGGAACTGTGAAGGGCTCTATTAGTTATTAAGCAAGTCTAACACTGATTGCATTTACAAGATGCAACAGGCATGCTTAAAGTGACAAGTGCAATGAACATGCAGTCATTTTGAAGCAAACACAGTCTACACACTGTGATGCAGTGCAGAGAAAAAAAGATTAATTCTAACTCAGGGATCAAAATGGAGTCATTCTGCTCTGTTCTGAGCCCTGGCCAAAGATTCAACTCATGCAGTGCAATAATTAATTCAAATACAAGTTGGTAACAAATTAGAATATGGAACTTAAGGTGAATTTGATTAACCATATTAACTCTGGACGGTTGCACATTACTGACGTAAGGAGCATTGCGCGGTCGCGTTGTTGTTGGTATAGTACAAACAGAGTCAAGTACGGAACAGCCGTTAAAGAAGTAATGCTCATAGGCTATTCAAACCGTTTGACCTTTGGAATGAAAACGTCTGCATTACAACAGCGAACGAAGGAACATGGACACAAGATAAGTCAAACAAGTATAACGTTAATTTAATTCAAATAATCGAAAGGAAAAAAAAACCTATAGAAATCCAACCACATTCGGTGTCCTAGTGCCCTTGGTCATAGCATCCCAAGGGAACGAACAGGACTAAGCAACATACTGTATCATGGTGTTATGCAATACTTAGCCTGAATGTGCAGGCATTAAAAAACGTTTAGTAGTTATATACAAAAGGTTGCACTCATTCATAAATCACAAAGTGTTATTTGCATTCATAGTTGAAGATTTATGAATAAATCATTTTCAGTTCAGTAAGTTAAAAAAGAGACTGATTAGCATTAGTTAAACTTTAATTTTACGTGAAGTTAATCAGTAAACATTTTTGATAAACGTTTTCAGTAAAGCTGACTATAATGCTGGGCCTGGTCATATGAAGCCTGGATAGCACTATCCAATGGATAAATCTTCTCACCAATGGAAAAATGTATTGGATAACAGCATCAACTTATCCACTGGATAGCGCTATCCAGGCTTTGTACAACCGGGCCCTGAATGTACTGCATTGACAGTAGTGTGATTATGAGATACATGATGGATACAGGGTACTCAGCGAGGGCGGGGGGGGGGGGGGGGGGGGGGGGGAGGAGCAAGAAAAAAAAACAAAACAAAACAAAACTGAATAGTTAGATGCTTTTTGTTGACGGAACAAACTCAATTAGCCCTCCCTAAAATTTTGGCTGGATCTGCCCTTGTACCCAGGTACATTATGAGGATTGAATGTACTGCATATACATTAGTGTGATACAGCATGGTATGAGATATAAGAGTAAATGAATTGAACCCAGGTGTTGAAGTTTGTTGTGAAGTGTGATCATCCGGGTGAGCGTAGTTTTTAGAAAGACTGTTGTTGGTGGTGACTGACATTTCGACAACCTGAGAGGAGGTCATTTTCAGATTCGAGTGAGAAAACGAGACAGTTGATGGTATTTACACCATGCGATATGTGACAGATTGAATGTACTGCATTGACAGTAGTGTGATACAACATGGTATGAGGTACATGACAGTTGTATAGTATGTTATAGAATTGTGATAAAGACTGAATGTGCTGCATTGATAGTGTGATTTGTACACTATAGTATACATGTACATGTAAGAAAGAAAAAAGTAAGATGCACTGCTAAGAAGAATCTAGTAGGAAAATCAACTTTTATTGATGAGAATGGCAGTGCATGGGATCTGATACAAGAAGAAATCCATACCTGTGATAAACTACTAGTATATTCAGAAGAAGTAGTCTGATAAGAGAGGAGAGCATGGCGAGTAATAAGAGGAAAATATTTTGAACTGTAACAATATAAAAATTAATGATTTCATATTATTTATGATTAATAATGAAGAAAAGCCCCTTATGGGGAGTGGTGGTTGTAAAATATGTTTTTTTATCTATCTTTATTTATTTTATCATAAGAAAAAGGAAGCAAGAGGTTAATAAAAGAGTAATAATAAAGGACAATCTCCATCTAATGTAAGTTATAAATGAAAATGTAAGTTCTATAATTATATTTATCAAACTCATTAATAATTCATGAGGAAAACACAACAGAAATCACAACCGTGAAGAGTGTTGTAAATCAGATACGAAATTGTGTTCATTGGCATAAACTTTAAGATGGATTTTCTTGGCCAGATTCACTTTAATTTTGAAAATTTTAGTGAAGCACAAAGGTAAGTAATATACAGTATTTGTGTCTGTGTTGTCTCCGATATACAAACTCTCGGCTATGCCTGGAGTTTGCATATCTGATACAACACGGCCACTCATACTGCATATATTACTAATTTAATGGAAAATACGCTTCAGTTAATTTATTAGAAACCTGACTGCAGGACCCTATTGTGCCCTAGTCACATAGCATACAAAGCAGTAAGGTTTAATCTTTTACTTTATAAGAATATTACAGTTCTGTTTGCAAGAACAGAGTTTAGACTTACACATGTGTTATGAGTAGAAGAGTCTTTATTGTGTGTTTGTTGACAGGCAATGCAAGAACAGGCATTTATAGAGGTGAACTGTGGTTAGAAGACACAGAAACACAGTGAGAATTAAGAAGATCTGATTCAGATATAATCAATATGGATAACTGATTTTATGTAATTTAGGAACTGCAAAGGAAAAGAAAGTGTCTCATGCAGAACAAAAGAGATCAAGGTGAACGACAAAGATATTATAAATACTGTTGAATAACTAGTCACTCGTTTATCTTGCACATGGTTTACACTTTAGAAACACTTTCAATTTAGAAGCATTCGACAATTTAAAACAAGTAGTATATAATTGCTTTAAATAAAATTTATTTTGAATTAATAGACATCATATGTTTGATTTCTAGATGAATTTATGTTTTCTTTGAAAATCTTTATTCTCTTTATATCTAAAAATGCATATTTTGATTATTCTTTTAATAGTAAGCCAATTATCTGCCCAGGTGTCACATAATTATAATAAATTACTGACTCAACTAGTCTGAATACTTTGCATATTTTTATTCAAATTATAATGGTTGAGTCAGTAGACAGAAAAAGAAGGCTATTGTGATCAATCTGCACCATATAAAATAAGCATTTGCAGCATCTGTATTGCAGGATTTAGTAGCTGACAAATAACAGTGAGAGAATAATTCACCAAGGTACTTTCATAAGGATTATTCAAATTTGAACCTTGCAACCTGTAAAAATACACAGGTGATTATTGAAAATCTCGTGTGCTGATTGGTCGAAAAACTCACACTATCACACAAGTGATAATCCAAAATGGTGGTTGCTGTTACCGGAAAAAAATGTCTTTTATCTTCTTTTTTCTTTCTTTTTTCTTTGAAAGAATCACCTGTGTATTTATACTAAAACAATTATTTGCCTCAGCCTCAGTGAATATCGGGGATATTTATGTTGCCGCTTGAAGACTCGTGTCTCAGTAAACATTCCCCGATAAGATATTCCCCGATATTCACTGCGCCTTTGACAAATAATTGTTAAGTGCATGTACTGCAATTGTATCAAATGACAATACACTGTATAACCTGTAAAAACACCTACCTCAAGGAAGAAATTAACAAGATATGGGTCTTGTCTCAGTTTGGAACAAACTGTACAAAGAAAGTGAACTTCCTCATTCTCAGAAGGAGCTGCACGCACTTCACCACACAGACGAATCAACCTCTGCAGATTCACAAAAGTTAATAGAGCTACAGTACAAATTAATAGTGCTTATATACATGTATGGCAAAGCAATGAAAAGCAAATCATGCCTTTTTTGGTTTTGGAACAAAAGTGTTGTCAAAAATAGAGTATTTCATTGTATGAAGGGATTCAGCTTCATATGGTATATTTTATTTGATTTCTTCCATGTCAAGTTTTTAACAATTTAACAACAATTGTTTCCCACTTTCCGGTAATTGAGCCAATAAGATATTCATTAATATGATGGTTACCAGTTGTTTCGCACAATTGCCTTTTCGCACGAACCCTTCGCACAACTATGACCTGTTCGCACAATTCCAAGAGTCGATCGATGTTTCACGTATAAGGTTTTTTTTCCCTTGAACTTTGGCAAGTAAACAATGATAAAGAATAATAAAGCTACCCAAAACACACATTTCATAGATAAGAGTATGGGGAAATAAAGTCATCCGAGTCAAAAGTTGGTAGAAACAGACTTGATATGGTAGCTTAGTGAACACTGTCCTTGGTCGCGTTTAGACCTCCACTTTCACTGATCGTATTGTGAAATGATCGCTCCAAATATGCTTCAAAATCATATACAAATGTCTTTCAAGAGACTATGTTTCTTTTTAACAAGTCTCATCGAAGTTTTGTTTTGGTAATTTCCAATGGTAGCAAAAGGACTTCATGATGGTAGCAGACTTTGGGTTTTAGCGAACCGACGGTAACTGAAAGTACTTGGTAGCTAGTTGTCGATTTCATTGTTGACTAGTCGTAAAACTCTTATTTTTACAATTGTAACAGTTCGTTAGCCTGACTCTTTTTTCACTTTGGTGGTAGTCACCTTGAGATTCTCATTAACACTTTGGAGAAAATAGATATATGCTCAAGCTTTCAACAAGCAAATAAATAAACAAAAAGTTTGATGAAGATTAAGTTGGCAAGTCAAGGAAAGATTACACTTTGGTACACTGGAAGTAATGGCGCTGTTTGTTTCGTGCAATTTTCGATCAACTTGGATGCTAATAAAGTCTTGAAACAGAATTATTGGGGATGAAAACCCATCTACAGGAACAGAGGAAAGATATTTTCACGACTTCTTAGTGACCATATACTGTATTTTAAAGTTCTGCTAAACGACTCTTGGAATTGTGCGAACAGGTCATAGTTGTGCGAACGGGTTTGTGCGAAAAGGCAATTGTGCGAAACGACTGGTTACCAATATGATGACACATATCTTGAATCACATCCCCTCAAGGATGGGTTTGGTGATCTCAAAGCTTGGAAAACAATTGACAACCTCTCAAGGATTATGTGTGATTGAAGGAAACACATGGAACATTCTATGGCGAGGCACTCAATTCAGTGCTTGGCTGGGTGGGGGGGGGGGGGGGGGGGGGGGAGATAGACACTAAAGTACACAAACATCTCCCTGTCTTGTGGTGGTATGGAATGCAATAACAGGATGCTTAGATGCAGCTATTTCAAAAAAGGTTGAATACTGAATACTGAATAGTGCATAATAAAATCCAAGACTGAAGTGCATTGTGAGTCATAGTGACATTGTCTAAAGTAGGATTAATAATAATTATTTATTCTATTTTTAGTGTATTCCATCTAACTACATGTAGAGAGTTAATTGCTGTATGTTTAGAATGCCCTTTGGTCTTGGAATGCACTATTCAGTGTGCAGTATTCAACCTTTTTTTGAAATAGCTGTATAAGCCTGGTTCTTACTACATGTAGCGTCAGGATTGGAAGCAACATACATGTACATGTAGATGACTCAGTATTGCACTTATCACCAATATGTGAAAAAAAGGCCAGCACTGTTTATGAGCAGTACACTACATACTGTGAGCATATGTCACTTTTGAACTTGATTCTGACGCTATTGTAAACCAGGCTATACCGTAAATTTAATTTACTTTGTGCAGAAATAGTTGACTTACATGTACAGGTCTGTAGACATTCACATGAGGCAGTAATGGCTGTTTCATCTTGGCCAGAAGATTAGCAAAGAATGATAATACTTGCTGCTTCATTCCTGGAGGGCACTGAACAACAATATGCAAATATTTTAATCTTATTGATTATACATACGACACTTAACACCTTCCATTACTGTAAATAACGCTTTGTCAAAATGAACAACAGAAATGAGAATATTATCTGGGTATTAAGAAGGACAACCATAGGAAACACATAGTTTTTACTTTCCAATGTTTTGGTGTCATCATTGCTCCATTATCAAGTGTTATTGAATTGCAAGTGTACAGTAGTTAAGATCAACTGAATTAACATATAAATTACTTGTGAAAAAACAAAAGGTGTTGTTATATAAATAGTTTGGCCTTGATAGAGTCACTTTAAAATAAGGAAATTTTTCTTGTGTAAACAACATTTCAAAAATTAGACAATCAAATTTTTTGTTACATCCTTTCAAGATCTTAAAGTCATTATTGATATTGTTTGGCACAAAGCCATGTTTTTCTTGAAATGTGTGTACATGTACATGTATATACTTGATGATGTTTGCGTTCTTCACAGCGTTATCTGGTATTGGTAAGAATGCTAAGTTTCAGTTCATGAAATGTGACACAAGAAACTATATTCTCAAACTCATATTTTAATAATTCATGAGGACAATGGTTTAATCTGATTTACACAGGGTTTGTGATACATCTCAAACAAAAAATTCAAGGACTTTTCAAGGACTTTCCAAGGCTCAAAAATATGATTTTCAAGGACCATTTTGTTTGTGAATTTGTTTCTTAACAGTTGCCGCTTGCCGTTATTGGTGCTACAAAAATGTTACAATCAAAAAATGTTACAATTTTAAGGAGAATTCCAGGAGTATCCAGCAACTTTGCTATATTCAGGAGCTTTTCAAGTGCACTTAAAAATGAGTTTTGAATTATTATGATTATTCTAACACAACTGCTCATTTTAAGAATACTGTAGGTGATGCTCTATCCATTGACAGTTAAATACAATTATCAAAGTACTTACATCAGCTCTTCCTAAGGTGTGAAGAGTATCAAGGATCTTGTGTTGCAGAAGATATTCCAAACAAGGGCCCTGTTATTCAAAACATTTATGTTTTACAATATTAACTCAGAATATGTACAGTATCTTATCTAAATTACAGCTAATTAATATTAGCTGATAAACCTCGCATGATAAATTGTAGTTTTGCTATGCGCGAAAACTCCAGCCTCGGCTAGGAACTATTTATCGTGGTCACTAGATGGATCTGTAAAATGGAGTATTGAAGGGTAACAAACTAAAGCACAACTGGCAGAGCAGTGAGAGTGCTTGCCTCTCATCAAGGAGACCCAGGTTTGATTTCCAGAGTCAGTGTGAGTAGAGTTTATTGATGGTTCTCTCCTGTACTTTGAGGGTTTTTCTCAGGATTCTCTGGTTTTCCTCCCTCTACAAAAATCAACTTCTAATTATTTACAAATGTAATTTTAAATCCTATTTATTTTATTTATTTATCATTTTGGTAGAAATTAGTTAGAAATATGAAAAACAAGTCTCAATTTGGCTGACCTTTGTAATTGGGACCCAAGTGATGTTGGTCAGTTGTACCTCAATCAGTTAGCACAGCAGCGTAGTATTTTTCATTGTAATAGACCTTATTAATGGTGTGAGAATGTTTTTCCAATTCAGAGTGACGAACCTCCAGGGGATTCATTTTCTTTTGTTTTTATTCTTCGAAAAATTCATGAGTATCCCAAAGGATACGAAAGGAATAACGATGATATCCCAACAAGTTTCAAAACTAACAGCTCTTCATTCCCCCAGAGGTTTGTCACGCTGAATTGGGAAAACATTGTCACACCACGAATAAGGTCTATTAATTAATTCTTACCATTGTAACTTGTAACATTGTATTTTTATAAAGATGTATGTTTATGCTCACTTGGTTGGAAAGCTCATGAATAAATAAAATAGATAAAAACACAACTAAAAAGTCAATTGAACATACAGTAGATCCACCAGATGCTTCTTCTTCTTCTTGCCTCAGAGTTGTCAACATTTTTTCCAAATGATATGGAATATTAGTGGAGTGAACTGGCACTTTCTCATCTAATTACAAGATAAAGGCAGTAATAATTTCATTAGATATAAATATAAATGTACATTATAATGTTTTTCTAAGGGAGAGGGGGCTGGAGTGAAAAGATCTGTGAGTACTGTATGTAGGAAATCCATAATGCAGTGTATGGTATTATAAAAGGGGCAGCGGGTTTTAATTTCGTGGAACTTAGGAAAAGAAAATGAAAATTACAGTATCAATTCTAAAAAGCCGCCATTTTTTTGCCACAACGGGGGCATGGTCCTTTTGGCCCCCTGCCTACGCCCTTGTGTACAAGCTTCAATTAAAGGCTACAGTATATCCTATAAGCATACACAGAGTGGGAGGCTATTAAACCGAAGAATCTTATTTACAGTAAAACATTCGAGGAATATTCGAGGAATATTCGGCTGTTCGCAAGGACAGAAATGAACGATTTAACTGCATTCCATAAGTGGTAAAAACTCGCCTCATTATGGTCATGGTACATCAAGTACAAAGTACATCTTCGATGAAGTGTCTCTTGCTCCCCTGACAGAGCTTAAGCTTATGTCATTTTACTCGTAAACAAGGATAGTGATTGTGTTTCAATCTCACCTGTAGCTTCTATAAAATAATTCGTCACAGCCTTCCAGTGGAATACGAAGTCCTCTTGAGGAGGCAAGTCAGGAGCAAGCTGTAAAAAAACACGAATTCCTTCGGTCAATACGACCTAACCTTGAAGGTACTGTAGTTTCATTTTACGTCTACGTGGCCATAAACTGATGATCAGTTAAATCTATCAAGAATGTCTAGTAATAGATACTTACAGCTTCTACTGCTTCGTTGACAAACGTTTTTATCTTGCTTAACAACATTTTCAGTTCGATAAAACACCAGCTGAGATGAGGATGATTATAAAACCTTAGGCAAATCTTCACAAGAATCTTCCGCCATTTTGAATTGTGCACGTGATTTGCGCATGCGTTTATTATACCTTCCCGTTTCCCCATTCTCGTTCCCAGAGCTCCTCGGTTTAGGAAACGTTTTTTCCCATATTTCTTGTTTATGTAATCATAGTTAATCTATTAACTCTGATATATATTTATTATATATATATAACTAGAATTCCATACAATGAATCTCTATTATAAAAATCTCTATGCTTTATATTTCACTGGTGAAAAATGCAATACGACCAATCAGCGTCGCATACAGCTTTTCACAGTGTAAAAATATAAGCAATCAAAACATAGAATTGTCCAAACCAACCAATCATAAAACGAGCAATTGTGACATTTGAATGGCTTCCCGCCAAAGTAAATTTGTGTTTCTGTAGTTTTGTTGATGTGGACAAAATGGCGAGTCGTTCTGTGCCACTTTATAAAATAACTGTTGTGAATGTCGCGTTCTGATTGGTTTGGAGAGCGTGCTTTATGAGCACATTGCACGCGCGCGCACCTTCCGTCGCGTCATTCCTATCTATTATTGTAATTTGTATTTTATAAAAGAAATAAAAAACTTGCTTGCTGTGCTGCGTGCAGTCATAAAGCACTTGGGGGTTGGCAGAACACTCGAGAAGTGTCGAGTAGCACTCCGCTATGCGTCGTGCTTCTCCTAACACTTCTCGAGTGTTCTGCCAACCCCCAAGTGCTTTATGGCAGCACACAGCACGCGCGCGCGTTTTCTATTTCTTCAATATAATAAAGAGAAGACATCATAGGAAGTGCTTTGTACGGGGTTATATTCACTCGTCGTTCGTGTTTTACACAAACAACTGAATATAACCCCGTACGCCACACTTTCTATGAAGTAATCTATATATATATATATATATATATATATTAAAATTTGATATCGTAAAATCTCAAATTGCATGCGATATTGGCAACAATGGGTCCCTGATAAATTTTAGAATAAATCAAGAGCTTTGGTTATTATGTATTCACTGAGTGGTCTATAAATTATGCATGAAGCATCATAAACTCGACATAAATCCTGGATATAATTGTGGTATTCTCGATGCCATTGATCACAGAACATGGTCGACTTATTAGAGAGTAAGTTTGGCGTAACTGAATCACGCTTAGATGAAACAGCGGGAGGTCATCGAGCTGCAACAGTCCCGGGACTTTGACCTCCTTAGTGGAGTTTCTCAAAGAAGCTGGGCGGGACCTATACTATTGGACCTACAATCTTGGACAAAAAGGGTTGAGAATTTTTCATCCAATCATGAAATAGTAGAATTTCCTTTATTAAAAAAATTATTGTCCTTACCCCCTCTCCCTCAGGACAGCAGCCCTGTCTTCCTGAACAACATTGTTAAGGGGGGAGGGGGTCGTTTTAAGGGGAATTTTTCATGTTTTTCATGAAAATACCATTAAAACTAAACATTTCTCAACATTTTTGACCAAGAGTGTATACTATTTAAAAAGTATGCATCTCGCCTGTTCCACGTCACGAAGAAACATCTACCAACTCAGTGTCCAAGGATATGCAGATGATACGCAACTGACTTATCGTCTTACTCGAGATCGGACGGCTCACCATCAGCTCATGCTAAATGACAGTAAGACGGAGTCATTCTGTTTACGGGATTCCGTCGGCTGGCCGAGGTTAACATTGATAACAAAATGAGATAGAGGTCTCTGTCAGAGGAGTCTTCTAAGACTCTTATAAACGCGTTTATGACCTCACACTTGGGCTTCTGCAAGTCGTTATTGAACTGAGTTTCGCAGTACCAGATGGATCGCCTTTAGAGATTGCTGAACTTCAGTAACGCTGCTAAGCACGTAACCTGGTTTGTAGTCCTCGATTCGTGCAAATCACACCAGTGTCAATGAACCTTCACTGGCTCCCTTTTGTTTTTCGGGGCCGGGGCTATAGACCTCCTCGGCTCGACGTAAATAATTTCCCACTTGAGACCACGTGGCATTCCCCAGATGTAAGACCTTCGGGGAACGAGCGTTTGTTGTTGCAGCGCTTGGATTTGGAACGGTCTCCCCCTAGCATCAGGGAATGTAACACTATGAATTGCAAATTTAGACTTTTTTATTTCAAGCAGGTTTTGGACGCTAAGCAATATTCACAGACACTATCGTTAAAGCCCCGTTTACACTGGCGATTTTTGTGGCGATTTTTGCTGCGGTTTTTGTGGCAATTTTCGGAAATATAATATCTTTTGTCTCATCCTTCAAAAGAGACATTCGTCTAGGAAAATCTTGGTATCCTGAATAAAACTTTACAAGTAAATTTTTTACCATTATTTATTATGAACAAAATCGCATAAAAACTCGCCGCAAAACTTTCTAGTGTAAACTCGGCTTAATAAATCTAGGCCTTTCCATTTTCCATTCAAAATTTTAGCATTAATATTTATTTTTAAAATATTAATTTTATTAAGAACATCATTGTAAATTCCTTTTCATATTATTATAATTATGTGGAAAAATTACATTCTTGGTGAAAAGCGCTCAAATTTGAATATGTTTATACATGTGCGAGAAGCGATACAAGTGTAAATGATTTATTTATTTATTCATTTATTTAGTAGACGTTTATCAAGTGATAAACTAAAAATATATATTCAAGAACATTGGCAAAACCAATTCAATTCAAAAATGCTTACGTCATTAGTGTCAACGTTAATGTGCCCCTACTATCACACCTAACTCAATATTTTTACTATTATGATTCTACACCACCGTCCTTAATAACAAAAAGATCATATGGGTAAAGTTTTCTTGTTCAATTCAGGAGAAATTCGACTGCAAATTCCTATCGTCCTACGGGCCCACCCAGCGCACCGAGTGCAGTAGTCTCGAATGAAAAACTCACTTGCTCAAATTTGCAATAATTCGTTGAAAATTTCACTGGAACCATATGATTTCCTATACTACCAGTCTGCCAGAGACCATTTTAAAAATAAGGCCCACGACTCGCGTTAACAAAACAATAACTCAAGCAGGCAAAGAAACTTCTTGATTTCCCTCTCTACACAAAATGCAGGCTGGTACAAAAAGTAAGTTTATCTATTTGGTCAATGTTCCCTGATTCTTCAAAAGTTCGTGAAAAATGCTGTCCCTATTCTCAGCAAGCACCACCGGATTATCGTACTCCATCACATGACCTCGGTCCATAACTATTACTTTATCGTAGTCTATAATTGTATTGATTCGATGTGCTATGGTTAGTACCTGTTTGGTTCTTGAACTGGTGTCGTATAACATGTTGAATTAACGGGTCAGTTTTGTAGTCTACGTTGGCTGTTGCTTCATCCATGATCATTATTTGACGTTTCTCTAGTAAAGCTCTTGCAAGACAAAGAAGTTGTCGCTCACCTGCGCTGAAACCAGTTCCAAACTCTCCTATGTAGTAATCTAGTTGATCAGGAATGTTGTACACCATTTCACTCAGCTGGACCTGCTCAAGTGCTGTCCAGATTTGTTGGTCTGTAAAACTATTAAATGGATCCAAAGTTCTTCTGAGACTTCCAGAAAAAAGAAACGCGTCTTGGGATATGACAGCTACTGATGTCCGTGCAGTCTGGATATTAATGGTACCCAGGTCTATACCATCAATAAGAACCCGTCCTTGAGGCTCTGGCATACGTAAAATGGCGGCTATCAAGGATGACTTGCCTGCTCCTGTACGTCCTACGATACCTATTTTTTCTCTTGGTTGGATTAGTAAGTTGATATCTTCCAACACTTTTATCCCATTTTGTACATACTGTAGAGACACGTCCTGTAGTTTAAGCATACCCTGTTCAGGCCAGGTTTTTGTCTTAATATCTTGTCTGTTGTAACCTGGTTCTGATGGAAGAGAACAGTACGTCATGACTCTCTCGACTGACGTCATGTTGTTTTCTAAGTCGCATGCCATGCGTAGTGCGTACTCAACTAATCCAAGAAGAGATCCTGCTAGAGTTAACAGCATACCTACCAAAGCTGTACGGAAAAAAAAAAAACAAACTGATATATCAGGTATTCTGAGACACAACATTTTTGTAGACTTACTGATGGCTTTGCAACACAATGTTGATATTCACAGGACTCTGTGGGGGCGGAACGTTATATATTACTCGTAGGGAGAGATTTCATTCTACAACAGCCTCCATTCCACAATGTTACCGCAAAACTTATGAATTTTGTCTGTTTTTCCTCTCATTCGTAGTAGTCCAAGTTTTGTTTTTGCCGAGTTTTTGATTAAATGATGGAGATGTCGTAACAGTTCAACATATTTGATAGCATGGTAACTATATAATGCTCTTAAATTTGGGAGTATGCGAAATAGATTATTGTTACGACATTTTTTATGTATATATATTGGTTGGTATATAGGTAGTAATTGCATTAAAACGTTGCTGGTTTATCATGGACGTCCAGCCTCTTCTATACCAATGACATTTTGCATTCTACCTTTGTCCTCAATGGCAAACAAACCAATGAAGGCCACGCCTATGACAATACATGCGACCAGGATATCAAAACGAAGTGCAAACCATTGTTTCGAGGCGACAACCAGATAGAAAGCCTTGGTGTGCTGGTTTTGAAGTCTGAAAGTACGAATGTTCATTACATGTTAATAAATGTTAACAAAAATTAATTTCTTAATTATTCCCAAGGGTACGTTGCTAATATTAGATAGAATAAGATATATACCTGATCAATTCATTGACAAACCATTCTTCCCTATGCGACGTACGAATGACTTCTAGCCCTCTTATTGTTTCAGTGACGTGCGAATACACGGGACTGTAGCGAATTGCTACCATTCGGGTCAGCTCACGAGATGTTTTGAGGTAATAGCGAGAGAAATAATAAGAAAGTATTACAAGTGGTATTACTACTAGCAGAAACCACAAGTTGATGACTGTTGTCATCACAACCACTCCCAGGCACTTGACGATAATCGGCAAAGCCGTGCCATATCGTCTAGGAAGCTCATCATCAATGATGCCAATGTCTCTTGAAAAGCGATTCATTATTCGTCCCGTTGGATTGGTATCAAAGAACAGCACTGGAGACTTGATCACTGCTTCCATCATGTTTGCGTGAAGGTTTCTAGATGACTTGATTACGAGGTAGTAGGAAAGGAAGCTTCGTAGGGTAACCAAACAAAACGATACGCACACCAGCCCAAAATATTCCAAAATGGTTGTGGAGTTCCTCTGTGCGCTGTAGGACATGTTAGCCAGGAATGCTTGAAAAATGCTTGTAGCAAAAATGAATGCTTTGGGGGAAAAAAGTGAGAAAGCAAAAGTATGAAAATGAAAAATATCAAAGTAATAAGGGATCTAGTACGAAAATTGTCCAAAATTTAGTTCAGCTGAAAAATATGCTTTCTATTCCACTTCAAGAAATCTAACCAACGTTCTGAAGAGGGTGATAGCTGCAGCCAAACAAGCATCAAACCCTGAAACAACCTCTGGGCTGATCTAAGTCAGGGCACGGTTAACTCATAGATAGAACCCTAAAACAACCTCTGGGCTAATCTAAGTCAGGGCACGGCTTTGCAGTTTGTTCTTGATATTCCGACTGGAAGAATTATATTTTTACGAATGTTTATAGGGTCTGTGAGGTCATCTACTCAAAACCAAAACATCGCTCCATACATTTCTTCATTAATAACTTAAGGATTTATTTTATCTATATAGATGCCCAAAGGTCGCCTGAGGGACTTAACCACACATTACTTGTGATAACAATCAATTGTTTCGTCTCTTTTCCTCAATACTGAGCATAAAACTAGCGGATATTTTGATCAAAAAAATGAAAAATAAAAGACAAAGAAATGTATAGAGCGATGTTTGGTGTTATAGTAGACAGACTCTGTTAAAAATTTTAAAAACCTATAATACTTCCCATCGGAATATCAACAACAAACTTTAATCAGTTATTATTAGACCCTTAAGGATTATTCCAGTAAAGTTTTAACCGAATTAAAATTCGGACAACTTTCGTACTAGACCACCTTCAAAAGAATGGAAAGTTAACATTTTACTTTTTGCCACAAAGATAGTTACGACTCAGTATCGCTTTTGGGAGTGTTGATTGCGTCACATACACAACTACATTGTCAGTTTTTGTTTTTTCTCGTGGTGGGGAGGGGCGCGGTTTTAAAGATTAGTCCAATGGTTTGCTGGGTATTTGGCCGGGTCATTTGTTGGCTTGCTTGTTGCCGGTAGTTGTATGGTTATGTTCATTTTTGACAAACAAGGAGCATCCCCTATAGAGGCTTTGCATCATCACGTGATGGCAGCCATTACAGAAGGCAGGAACAATTGAATCTGGTCTAATCTGATTTACATGAGAAAGAATTCAGTTTCCCATGGGAGAAAGACTTTATTGTTGTGCCAACTGTCATGGCTGCCATCACGTGGTGGTGTAAAGCCTCTATACTTTCCCCTATTATATACAAACAGTTCTACCCTCGGAATGATGCACAAGTCTTGTAAAAAGAAATAATGTCACTCAAAGTTCTTAGTACCTTGTACGAATAGGTAGAAGAAGGCAAAGCTTAATATAGACACACTGTTGGATCCAGTTCTAAAGAAAGACCAGTACAAGCGCCATGTCACGTGACCAATATCTTTCTCTTCCTCCTCTTCCACCAGGTCACATGATTCTTTCTCATCTGGTTCTTTTTGTTTCGAGGTTCGAATGAAAGTTGCTCTATCAGCAGTCGAATTGTTACTGGCAGCAACCTCAATTATATGTTCCTGTTGTATCGTTCCTCTTGCTTTCAGTTTCTCGTACGATCCTTGGTCTTCAATGCGACCATCTTTTATTATAACTATCCAGTCGGCTCGAGGAAGATACTGCAACTGATGTGTAACTAGAATTCTAAGACTACCTGACAACTCTTCACAAACACACTTTTCAAAGATCTGTTGACCAACTTTAGCATCCACGGCACTCAATGGGTCGTCAAGTAAAACTATCTCTGCTTCTGAATACATTGCGCGTGCTAGACTGACACGAGACCGCTGACCACCACTCAGGACGACACCACGTTGACCAATCATGCTTAGATCTCCTTTTGGAAATCTTTTCATATCCTTCTGCAAACCGCTAAGGTCAAGAATCCTTTGATATTTCATCTTATCAAAGGTTTTTCCAAAGACAATATTATCACGCACCGTCCCAGAAAATGTCCAAGGTACTTGTGAAACATAAGCCATCTTACCATGAAATGAAATTTTTCCAGATGTTATGGGAATCTCTCTCTGCATAGCCATCAGTAAAGAAGACTTTCCGCTGCCAACAGGACCTGTGATAACCATCAACTGATGTGGACTGACTTTGAGAGTGATATCATGAATCACATTTTGCTGACTAGTGCTCCATGCTGCTGATAGGCCTTTTAGTATCATATAGTTATCGATGTTGCTTGTCATACCTGAAACTTGATCTGAAGCTTCAAAAGGACTGAGTTCTAGTTCAAAATCCAAGTCTTTTTCTAACAAGAACTTTTCTATTCTCTGCAATGAGATTTTTATATCTTGAATATAACGATAGCAGTAATCGATGTTATAAGCCATACAATTAGCTAGATTTTGAAATATCGTAGCCATAGTAAATATATGATAGGAAAAAAGATGAATTCCTGAGTAAATCAATGCTACTATGGCTATTAGCGTTGTGACGTCATTGAGAGCATCTTCGGCTGAATTATTTAGTGAGTAGAATATGGTTTTGCGAACGACGTAGTCAATTTCTTTCCTGAAAAAGATAAAGAACTGCATGACGTGAAATGCAAGCCTGATTTGAAAGGAAAATTGTCAAAAACTGGGAAATAGAGGCTCAATTGATACCGGCTAGAATTTTCGATTATTGTTACCTCCAGCTCATACTATTTTGGGTGTATTTATCTTATCTCCCTATCATTTGTCTATTCAGGTTGTTTTTTATCTTCCACCATTTCGAGGGGAATCCATGCTAATAAGTAAGTTGTTACATGTGTACAATGTGCAATTAATCATAGCAATTAGTTCAGGAATACAGAGAAATCAGGATTTGGTGAATGCTAAAGGTGGATCCAAACTAATTCAGAGCGAATTTTGGACGATTTTATTCTCGCTCGCTTCGCAAAACTAGTGCGTTAATTTAAGTGGATTTTTCATATATTGTGTTTTGATTATCCTAGCTTCTAACAGAGTATTTATTTAAAAATTTTTCAAGTGTTTAGCCTATTACGACCGAAAATCAAACAGTGCTATTTTTGGTTTTTGGCTTTTTTCTGATTTTTCTCAGGTACCATTTTTCTGAAATTTTCAGAATCTTACCATCTAGTACTATTGCAGCCTGCGTATAAATTTGGATAGAAAGTTTAGAGTACAAAAAAAGTTATGGCGCCGCTTGAAAATTTGATCAAAAATTTGAAGCATATAAAACTACGCGCTGTACAAACAGTATCATTGAATGGATTGTCTTGACGTTCTCACATATCTATTTCCAAGTATTGGCGCACTATATTTTTGCGAAGCCAACGAGAATAAATTTGTCCACCTTAATGTGGCCAAATTAAAAGGGCATGGTTCTTGACAATGATTGTTACATGAGGGACCGTACTTCCTGAATAGTAATGAGGGAAATTAAGTCTAAATTGCCCTCATTACTATTCAATAAAGAGCAATGTTAACTGTTAAGCGTCCCTCAGGAAACAATGGTTTTCAGTGAGAAAACTGTTACGAAATTATTGTGCAAAATCCATTTTTCTAGACTCCCTGAAATTCATGAAGCATTTTTAATTTTAAATACTAAAAATGTCGTCTCACAGAATCTTGCTTTTTTTTTTAAGTTTGAGATCGGATTACAGCAATATATACAAGTCAACTTACCTTCTTACAACTTTAATCAAGTTCATAAAACTCTGTTCCCAAGCGTAAGTCTTTACAGCTCGAATCCCTGAGACGATTTCGTGCAAAATACCTAGGCGCTGATCTGTCAACTCAGCTTGCTTTCTACGCAACGTGGCGTACTTTTTGGCCATAGAAAAGGAGAGAATAACAAAAAAGAGAAGGAGTATAACACCACATAAAGACTGCCAACCAATGAATAAAAGCAACACGCCCAATGACATGACAATATTGAATGGCGTCATTATCAAGGATGATATCACCATGTACGACTCTTCCATTCTTTGCACATCACTTGATATGAGGTTTTGGATGTGACCCGTTGTGACTGCAGACAGGATGTAGCGTTGTGATTGCAGAACCTGTAAATTGAATAGCAAAGCAGAGTATTTATTTGTTGTGTTATTGATCTTATTTTACACTAGCTACAAATGAAAGCACATACCTAAATCCTTGAAAAGGAATTGGGAGCATACCCCCTGACCTCCTCCTTTCGTTTTGCAAAGTCTGCGGTGAAAATCCGTCTAACGGCGACTCTTTAAGGTGTTTCTGAATTGACGTGCATTTTTCATGGCTTAGCTTAGAATCTTAAATTAAATGTAACCAGGAACTGTAGGGTCGCCGCGGGAAAGGAATCTACGCATAGGTTTGGCCCGGTACCGTGTTTGAAAGCGTTTCGCATAGATCGCTTGGGGTCTTCTAGGGAAGACATTTGTAGATGTTGATGTGTAGGTAACGATAAGCTGCAGTTATTGATATACAAGTGGAGCAGGAAGTCCACGACACTGTCATGCCTTGTGCAAGTGGTCGAGATGCCATGGTGACCACACTTTCTTTCATTCAATTGAATGGTTCCGTGCCTGTTTCAAACTGTATTTCGTACCTTTTATAACGGGGCTCTCAATTCCTGGAATGGGCCCACTTTTAAATAAAGGTACTATTTGAGAAATACGTTGACAAATTAGTTTGGCTGGCTAAATGCCCAATAGGTTTGGTGTAATTGAGCTTCAAAGATTGAAAAAAAAAAATGGTTGCAAAATACTGTCGGCATGGAACAGTAGAGCGGCAGGTAGTTGCTGTTTTATTACTAAACTCAGTTCATCTAGATCTCTTCAATTACCTTTTTTATTCTTAAACAATTGAATGTGCTTCATTACGATAAATATCTTATTTTAAAGTGAATTGGGGTGGAGTACCTCTTTGCTTTGAGGACACTCGAACCGTTATAACAGGGTATTTTATTTTTGTCCCTTAAAAAAATGCATACTGTACATCATCCCTTGAGCCAAGTAATTGAAAAAGGGTTTATTTTGATCACTCAGTGTGTCACTTCATATTAGAGGGTTTGGAAATGGTAGAAAGTTAGGAGATAATAACCTAAAAAACTCGAAGTGTTCACGGTTCGAGTGTCCTCACTGTAGCATACATTTGTAAAGATAGCTAAATGGATACCTTTTTGTGGATTAGTCCAATCAATGCTACTTTGAGATTTATTGCCATAGATCTTGTTTGAAGATCATGATGTTTGCCGGCAAAAATAAACACTCGAATCAATACAGCAACACTGATCCCAGCAGCAGAAAGAGTAGCATACTTTTGGTAATGCTGAAAATCCTCCTTGAGAGTCCTGAGGTAAAACCAAAGTAGAACTGGAAATATGGATGCCCATTGCTGTGTGCATAAATTTCAAAACCAGGACTAACACATATTGTTGCAATGGGAATATCTTAAGCACCGCTCGCCATAGACGAGGTTGTCTTCCACTGTTCTTGGCATTCATGACCTCATCTTCCCAGGCATCGTCAATTTGTTCTGCTATTTCTTCGGCATAATGGATCATCTGATAACTCGTGCAAATCATTATCCTGCAAAGGCCGTGTATAACCAGTATATAGAAGATTGTTCATCCATGATAGAAATAAAAGAGAAAAAAATCCTGCTTCTTCCTTGGGTTTTTTAGAGCAAGAATCTTTTGATAAATCCATGGCAACTATACCTGCCAACAGAAAATATTGAACAATATTACAAGCATTTCACCTAGTATAGAGTGTACTGGAAGTTGACAGAGATAAAAGAGAAAAAAATCCTGCTTCTTCCTTGGGTTTTTTAGAGCAAGAATCTTTTGATAAATCCATGCCAACTATACCTGCCAACAGAAAATATTGAACAACATTACAAGCATTCCACCTAGTATAGAGTGTACTGGAAATTGATAAATTTCAAGAACAATGACCGTTTACAGAATTACTCAGTACAATGAAAAAATCTAAATATGCAACATGTTAAGGTAGCTTCTACAGGCAAATGTCCAGAAATCTTAAAAATCAGAACGGGAGATAAAATGGCTAAGCTCTTTTGTAAGAAGTAAGGATCGATTAGATAATAGCGCAGCGCACTGATTCTAAAAATAGCTTAAAGATTCGGACAAACATTGCATTCTGTTTAACCGCTACGAGGATTATACGAACCGATTTTATTATTTTTACTTAAAGTTACAATAATAACCCATGTAAACTAAGATCAACTGCGATCGGCTGTGAAAATTATCTGCTGAAAGTAAACTTGTAAGTTTGTTTGTCTGAATTTCGCCTTTGTCTTCGATTTTATGACGTCACGGTTGCGCTTCGCTATTAACGCGAATGTTGTATGGGATATAGAATACAAAGCTTTATATTGAAAGCTACAAGGGTGAAGTGACACGAGCGTTTACTATCTAACTGTTTTCCTCATATGATCACACTAATTTCGAGGAATTTCGTGCCCAAAACAAAACAAAACAAAACAAAACAAAAAACAAAAAAAAACAACAAAAAATTACAACAGTAAAACAACAACAACAACAACAACAAAATTTCAAGAAAAAGCTGTCATAATAAGGAATTCTCACAATTTTGGTTACCGTATTTACTCGTTTAAGTGCCGCCGCGCTTATTATAAACGTTAATTTTATTAATAGTTTTCGTCCCAGGTGCAGTGCTTATGTGCTTATGTGGCAGCGTTCAATCCGGAGCGGTACTTACCTGTAAACGAGTAAATGCAGTACCTCAATACTATTTTGGGCCTCGTTAGCTTGAATAGTTCACTGATTACGTGTTACGATAATGAGCATTCGTCCATTCAACATTGCTAGTCTCATTTCCGTTTCCTATCGAGTTCAAGTTTTGGTTCATTGAACGTTTGTATTTATATTAATTGACGTTATTTTCGTTATTGATATCGCCATTTTGGACTTTATATTAAATTTTATAATTTCTATTTCAGTTCGCTTTCCGCATTGATTTCGTATTTTTGTCGCCAAACGTTTTTTGTTGTTTTTTTTATGCCAAAACAATGCATTTTGAACTTCATTTCAGATGTTTTGGAGTTGAAATTTTGTCATTTGAACATCGATGATTACATTTTGGGCTTCAAATTTTATTATTTCAAGTTGGTCTTTGGTGTTTATGATTTTATAATTTTGTCCGCAAATGGACGTCATATCTAGTCGGCTTTTTTTAAAAGTTGTAAGCGGAGCGACTGATTACTGATTTGTAAAGTAAAAAGCGTTTTCATTCCTATAAAATTTACGTTCGAAAAAAATTAAAACTTCACGCTTTCGTGTTGTTTGATGCAAATTTTTGAATATAATTTGCATATTGTACTAATACAAAATCAATATCGTTTTAAAAAACGGCTTAAAATGCTTAAAAAGACTCAAAATGCTTACTTAAACACAAAACTGGTATTTAATGACTTGGGTGATATATTCAGTTAGTTTTGGTTCCAAACTTGGTCTTTTTTCATCGCTCCGTCAATTATCCGTTTTGCTCAACCTGGCGAAATTTAATGTATTGCATACTTCTTGTCATGCGGCACGTAAACAAGAGTACCTACAATTTTATTTCATAAGTTTGTAGACTGGTCTTAGTGCATTTGAGCTATAATAGACTAAACTCTAGGTTAGGTCCTACACTTTCGAGAAAATCGCCTTCAACTGCAGGTATTTTAGCGCCTAACGCTTTTTTCAAATTTTAGCATATATTTTTAAATTATCATATCTCAGTGAAAATGTTATTAAATTTAAACGTTAAAACTTTAAATTATAACCAAAAGTTGTGAAATTCATGTGTAAAATCATCAGTTGATTTAAGTTAGTAATAAATTTTTGGCAGCGCCCGATATGTACAGCCTAATCGCAGCTTTCCCAATGGTCAATTTGCAAGTTTTGAGGTGTGATCGAAAACCGTCTCGTAAAGTACCTAAAAATCCGAATTGATCCAAATAAATGTGATAAATGTTCGTTGAATATAATAGTTGACTTTTACTGAGAAAATCAGGAAAATTGGTGATGGGCCAATTTTTGCCTTATCCGCTCTTACGCGGACAGCCTCTTAATATTAATCAATACGAATATCTAACAATACTTAGTGTTACCTTGTCATCCAATTGCGAATGTTCCTACCACGTTAAGACCAGATTATGTGAAGCTAACAAACTGTTCTTATGTGATCATGGGTTTAAGGAAAGAGGGCTATGGACAGGAAGAGATCGATCAACCTTTAAAACAATCGTGCTTTCAAAGATAATCTATGGCTTACCTGTTTCCGAAACAGTGAAGCAGATCTCCCAGGAGGGAGGAGACGTCTTCAAGGTAATCAATGAATGAATCATGTATGACGGTATGACGTCACGCCGCGGTTCAGCGATTTCACA
Organism: Actinia tenebrosa; assembly: GCF_029948245.1. Classification (NCBI taxonomy): domain Eukaryota; kingdom Metazoa; phylum Cnidaria; class Anthozoa; order Actiniaria; family Actiniidae; genus Actinia; species Actinia tenebrosa. The sequence continues at coordinate 5,269,663 of NW_028292572.1, read as the reverse complement.
ATGGCGGCCAAGAGGAAAGAGTAAACGCTCGTGTTAATCTTCCCGTTTTTCCCCCCAAAAATTTCAAAGATATTGCTTTATGAACCACTCATATGGGTAAAGGGGTCCTTCGAAAATGTTTTTTCACTTACTTTGATGCTTTTAACGAAAAAGATCTTTGGTTATTGAATTTTTCTTTTCTAAGTACCTTTCCAAGAGCCACTCGAAAAAAGACGACACACAAGAATATTTTAAGACCTTGATGACTTAAAGATTTGATGTATGGCATCACAAAAGGAGGTTAAGGAACCAAGATATTCATCTTTGTATTTGCTGAGTTTCGTGAAGAAACCTTTTGCACAACTGCTCCTCAATCTGTTTGAAGTTGGAAAAACGTTTCCTTGGGTTTGACACCATGTTTTGCACAAATCATAAGTCAACAAGGACAGACTTGCAAAAGGTAAATATGTGAATAATTAACTTGATAAGAGTGAATCAAAAAATCAAAAGTCATCGAATTCAAAATTAATTATTTACATAAATAACATAAACTACCCCAGAGTAGAGTACAAACACTATAAGTGTGTAATATAAATACCACTAAATACTGTTAAATTATTATTGTTTTCTATTGTTTAATTTGCACACTTTTAGTGTTTGTACTCTATCTGTAGATAATATTTTGCCACCTTATTCTAAACACACAAAAGTCGTACAGTAAAGCTTGTATTATCCATGTTGTACTTTCCTATTCCTATCCTAAAATGATTTTAATCCATGAAATATGATCTTATATTCCAGGTTGGGCGAGCTCATATTTAATTTTGGTTCTTTTTAGAACTCAAATGTTAAACTGACGTGTTTCGCGATTAAATATATGAAGTTGAATAAATACGAATGGAAAGTGTATTTGAAAGTTGTTGTGGTTGTTTTTCATAATTCGAGCGATTTCTAAGTATCAACAAGTAGATAACAATGTCACTGAAACTTTCCTGTGATGCATAATGTTTTTATAATCTCTACGATTGCTGCACAAGTTGTTATATCAGGACCAGGGTGTTATGTCAGGGCTCCCACATAATACTCAGAGATGCGGGCAGAGATGAAAACAACTGAGCAACAAAGACAAACATTATTCATACAAAATAGATGATTCAACCATAAACTATTACTAGATTTAAAATAAGAAGTCAAGCAAATAAAAGGACATGGGGAAAAGACAACATTTTACATGAACATACTGTATGCAGCTTTTCATAAGGGACGGATCGTTTATTATATCCCAGGGGGTTTGGTGGTTTCTTTGCAAAAAAATGAAATGAAAAAATGAAAGCCAAACTGACAGTTGAAATTTAGGATTATTACCTCCCTTCTGTCACTTAGCACTCATAGATAGTTTGTACCTTTTTGGGGGTAAAAATCATTATTTTAGAAGCCATTTTCAACATTTTTGACAAGCATCTCCTCCAAATTCTCTACCCCCCCCCCCCCCCCCCAACCCTGAGCATAAGTAGCAGGGCTTAAGATAACAGCTGATCAGTGGTTTGAATCCAAGTGTTGAAGTTTGTTGTGAAGTGCGATCGTTGGGGTGAGTGTAGTTTTGATTATTGCAATTATCGTACACACAATTATTATGACCAGGCTTTACATTCAGTATACATTTATAAAAAGTTCATACTAGGAATTAATAGTTCACTGAATACCTCTTCAACTAAGATACAGCAGTCTAAATGTAGAACATAAGGAATAAAAATGTTCCCACCTCAAAGAGCAAGAAATATACACTAATACTACCATCAAATATTGTGTCATAAAGAATTTGGGAAAAAATAGAAGATTAAATATTATTGGTAACAAATGTACCACTATAGCACACACAAACACACATCTTTTTAACAACAAAAGATATTAAACACATCAGAGACAAGGCAAACTGTGCACATCTTATGAAAATTTGAAGAATCATACTGGAATCTTGTACCAGAACCATGACACAGGATCAACACCGTTACCAGCTGTGTCACTGCACTGGCTTCTTACAGTTTTGAATGACTGCTGCTTACAATAATTGGCACGATTCTTGCTCTTCACTTGCAATAAAAGATAATTTTTCTTGTGTTTTTTTGTGCGTCTGTACAGCTTGTCTCTCTTCAGCAATGAGTTATTCTGTATCATAGTGTCTTTTTCAAAGGTTGAGTTTAGAAATGGGACTTTGCATGGCCCAAGGAGAGAATTTTGATAAATAAAACAGGTTAAAACATGGTAGAGGATGGGGAAATACGACTTGAACGCTGCCAAAGAGTTTCTGTTTCCCGTCCTGACGGAGCACGAACAAGTCAAATTTGCAGTAAAAAGAAACAACAACTTTATGTGCCTCAAGACCGAACATCTCAAGTTCTTGGATGTGACCAACTTCCTCGCGCCAGGGTTCAGTTACGAGAAGTTTCTCAAAGCCTATGAATGCCCTCAAACTAAAGGTTGGTAATTATGACTTTTACGGTTTCATGTCATTAAGGATTTCCTAACACTAAACTATGATTTTGTTAAATATTTTTAGGGTTCTTTCCCTATGGGTGGATGGATTCCCTGGACAAGCTTGACTACCCAGCTCTTCCTCCCCATGAAGCTTTCTACTCCGCCCTCACCAACAGTAACTGAATATCACCCAAGATGATGATCAATATTGCCATCACGTCTGGCAAGAGAATAACATGCAGTGTTTCCAAGATTTCCTGGTTTGGTTGACAACCTGGATGTCCAGCCTTTCTGTGGAGCTTTGGAGAAGATGTGTGCGTTCTGGAAAGACGAGGAAATCGACATGCTGAGACAAGTTATTTCCATCGCTGGCGTGACGCTGACCTATCTCTTCATGACTTTGGAACCAGACATCTTCTTCTCTTTGTTTGATGAGAAAAACAAAGATCTGTACTATCTGTTCAAAAAGAATATGGTGGGTGGACCAAGCATCATATTTCACCGCTACCACGAAAAAAACAAGGTAAAGAAGCCAAAACTTGTCAGAAGATCGTGGAATATGATGCCAACGCGCTCTACCTCTGGGCAATCATGCAAGATATGCCAACGGAGACATTCAGGAGAAGAAGAAAAGAGACAGGGTTTAAGAAAGAAAGTTCAGTCAAGATGGCGACGGAGTGGTTGGAGTGGGAGGCTGAAGCACGGGGTATCCGCATCCGACATCAAGTCAACGATACCGAGAAAAGGATTGGTGCTAGAAAGACTGCCTGTGAATGGGTTCCATGGTCCCAGCCAAACTGTCTTTCAATTTCACGGTAAGTTAGAACTTGGGTATGTCATGGTTTATCATACTCCTGTAAATGGGTTCCCTGTGGTTATCGAATTTTTTACTATCTATTTACTGTTATTTTTCAAACTCTAGGTTGTTTCTGGCACGTCCATGACTGTCATTTAACCAAAGGGAAAGAAGTAAACAAGAGACGAAAGAAACCTATGGCCGAATTGAGATATGAGAGATATGCTGAGGAAAACAAAATCATGCCTCGTCCGCGCAGAAGTCTTATTGGAAGTTACTTTGGCAAAGAAGTTTTGCTGGCCACCCCCTTGTTGAAATGGTATCTGGAGCATGGTTTACAAGTCACGCACATCTACCAGATAGTGGAATATACACCGAGTCCATGCTTCAAGCCTTTTGGAGAAGCGGTGTCCAACGCTAGAAGGGATGGTGATAGAGACCCCAACAAAGCCATCATTGCGGATACTATGAAACTGGTAAGTTTTTTCTACAAACTACAAAATAAGTGTTGTTTGACGCGATAAATATATGACACTCATATCAACGTCTTTATACAGGTGGGAAATTCTAGTTATGGCAAGACCATCACAGACCAAGAGCGACACAGAGAAATCAAGTTTTGTGATGAGACCAAGACCTCCTGTTTAGTCAACAGCTTTCTTCCGTCAGTTGGAAGTTATTGATGACGATACGTATGAAGTCCAGTCGGCCAAAAAGAGGATAAGTCTAAACCTTCCCATGCAGATAGGAATCTTTGTTTACCAATATGCCAAGCTAAGAATGCTAGAATTTTATGATTTTTTAGATAGATATTTAGATCGGAGTGGTTATCAGTATTGCGAGATGGATACTGATTCTGCATATATAGCGATTTCTGGGGAGAATGTGGAAAGTTTGGTGAAACCAGAGTTGAGGGAGGATTTCGAATCGGATAAACACAACTGGTTCCCTCCTACAGATACTCCGGAGAACAAAGCCTATGATAAAAGAACGCCGGGGTTGTTTAAGGAAGAGTGGTCTGGGGAAGGGATTATTTATTTGAGTTCTAAAACTTATTATCGTTTTGGAGGTTATGATAAGTTTAGTTGTAAAGGGGTTAACAAGAAGACGAATGAAATTAACAAAGAGAAGTACTTAAATGTATTATTAACCCAGCGAAGCAATTCGAGTATCAACAAGGGTTTCAGGGTAGTCAATAATAGGATGTACACGTACACCCAGACGCGGGATGGGTTTTCCTACTTCTACCCCAAACGTAAAGTATTGGAAGATGGGGTTACCACTATCCCGTTAGATATTTAGTGTGTTATAAATATAATGTAAATGTACAAATAGATCTTGAGGGTGAACATACCTCTTTGAAATCCCCTTTTTTCCCTCTCTTCCCTATTGTCCCTCGTTTTTCAGTTAAAATCAATCAAATATAATGTAATAATTGAATTCAAGCGTTTTACGTTTTACATTGTTCTTTATTAGAGCCAAATTTCGTTCTAAACTACAGATGAGAAAAACCGTGTGTCTCACCGTCGAACGACGTTGGCTTCTAACCACGCCGTCCGCCGGTGATGACGTCACGACTGTCGCGGTATGCAGCTACATGGCTCCTCTAAATACCCTACTGGTATTTACAATCAATCAAACGTGAAAAACTGTTCAAACTAAAGTTCATTCTTTATCTAAACTCAATCTTTAAACGTTTATAGTCCATCGATAAGGCTCCTCGTCGGGGAATCGTCATCTTCTATTCTTCCTGGGCAACCACTTCTGCCTTTGCTGGAGCGACTGGAGGAATTCTCCCTTCCAGCGATTCCAAAACTCATTTGCAAGAAACTGTACTCTGCGCCATCTGCGTTTAAGGTACATGTCGGCACAAAGGAAAGTTCTTAAGGACTCGTCGTCTAGCTGTTGTCCAGAGTTCTCGAGCATTGAGTTGAGAACGTTGCGGGTTGTCCTTATCTGCCTCTCCCAGGCTCCGCCCATATGGCTGGCTGCGGATACGTTCATCTTAAAACTTGTCCAGTCACAGCCTTTCTCTAGCAAGAACCGGTGGATCTTAGACTGATCCATTTCCTCGAGGGCGTCCTTTAGCTCTCCTTTAGCCCCAACAAAATTAGTTCCTTGGTCGGACCTTATTTGTCTGACAGGCCCTCGTCTGGCGATAAAGCGGCGCAATGCGTTTATGAACGCGTCTGTATCCAATGCGTTGGCGTTCTCGAGGTGGACTGCGCGTGATGCCATACAAGTAAATAATACTCCGTAACGCTTCATTTCCTTGCGCCTTTCCTTTATTGCCCACGGACCGAAATAGTCTACCGCGCAAAAGGTAAATGGGGGCGAGGGTTCTACCCTATCCGTAGGCAGGTCGGCCATTCGCTGTTCTTGTACGCTACCACGAAGTTTACGGCATTTTACGCATCTGTAAAGGTACTGCGCTACGGCAGAATTCCCACCGATAATCCATACGCCTGTAGCTCGTATCTGGTTCATCGTGATTCCTCGGCCTTGGTGTTCGACTATTTCGTGGTGGTGTCTGATTATTAGGTGTGTAACATGTCCCTTTCGTGGCAGGATAATAGGATGCTTGAGTTTGTTGGATACATTTGCACGCCGGATGCGACCGCCGACTCTCAAGATTCCATCGGCGTCTACGAAAGGATCTAGTCGGTATAACTGACTGCATTTCTTCATGGATTTGTTTCGCCTTCTTGCCTTCTCTCTCGTCGTCTCGGCGTCGGTCACCTTAAGTGAGCGTAGAACTCGCAGCTCGTTTGAATAAGCTGTCACTTGCACAAGCTTGATAATCTTGTTTTCAGCTTGACGCAGCTCTTCAACTGTCAGCGGCTGGTCTATCTTCTTAAACGTACGCTCTGCAAACTGTGGGGGTTGTTTATCGTTCTTACCACTTGCCTTGTCGCGCAACTTGTTGATGTATCTCAGGCACAACGCCACTGCTGTTTTAGCCTTGTGCCAGCTAGAGAATCTTTCTAGACGTTCGAGGATCGTCGCAAATTTCATGACCTCCTTTGTCGATGTTGAGAAGACTTGCGACTCCTTCTTTACTTCTGGGTCGTCGTCAGAGAGTACGGGGGTGACTTCTGCTTGTTCCTCTAGAGGCTTGACCTGTGCCTTCCACAGGAAGTTAGGTCCTGTCAACCATCTTGAATCATGAACTAGTTCCCGGGCGGTGATACCCCGTGAGGCGGCGTCCGCTGGATTCTCGTTTGTACGTACATAGCTCCATTGGTCGGGAGAACTATGGTCTCTGATTTGCTGTCCTCTGTTTGAGACGAATACGTGAAATCGCTGTGCGTCGTTGCAAATGTACCCTAAAACCACTTGACTGTCTGTCCAGTAGAATTCTGTAATGTTACTGTATTCGAGCTCTTCTTGTAGTTTAGTACTGATTCTTACAGATGTCAATGCCGCTGTCAGCTCCAGTCGTGGTATAGTCATGGGTTTTAGAGGGATGACTCGCGCCTTGCCCATTATAAACGAACAATGGACTTCGTCGTTCTCGTTGACCAATCGCAGGTAGGAGCATTGACCGTATCCCGAGTAGCTGGCATCCGAAAAGTGGTGTAATTCGATGCTCTTTATTTATCCAAAGTCTGCTGGTCTGTAACAACGTTGGATCTTGAGGTCTTTCAGCGTCGTTAGATCTCTCCTCCACCCTTCCCATCGAACGCGCAGCGTCTCAGGAACGGGATCGTCCCAATCAGATTTCTCCTTGCACAGCTCTTGGAGGATCTGTCTTCCTACCAACAGTACTGGTGCGACAAACCCGAGGGGGTCATAAACGGAACTCACCGTAGCGAGTATTACTCTGCGCGTGAGAGGTCTGTCTTGAAGTATTATCCTGAACTGGAAAGTGTCTGTCTCCACGCACCAGTGAAGTCCCAGAGTACGTTCTACTGGCAGCGTATCATTAAGTAGGTCTAGTTCCTTCAGTTCCTTTGACCTATCCGCAGGCAACACTGACTGTATTGCCCTCTTTGAGTTGGAGGTGAACTTGTGAAGTCGTAGGCCGCCCTTTGCGCACATCAACTGACTATCTTGAATTAGCTTTATTGCTTCGTCCTCTCTAGCTACAGACTTCAACCCGTCGTCCACGTAGAAATTTCTTCTAATGAAGTTGGCACCTTCACTACCGATCTCTTCCTCGTAATCATCTGCCGTTTTCTTCAATCCGTAGTTGGCACACCCGGAGGAAGACGCTGCACCGAATAGGTGCACAGTCATTCTGTCCGTTGCTGGTTCCTTGGTGGTATCTCCGTCCTCCCACCAGAGGAATCTTAAGAAGTTTCGGTGGTGCTCGTCTACTCTGAATTGGTGAAACATTGATTCTATATCGCAGGAAAATGCAACCTGTTCCTGTCTGAATCGACATAAGACTCCTACCAGACCACTCCTACCAGTCATATCTGGGCCTTGCAACAAGTGTTCGTTCAAAGAATGACCGTTATACTTTGCGCTGCAGTCAAAAACCACGCGAACTTTGTCGGGTTTTTGAGGGTTGTATACCGCATGATGCGGTATATACCACACCTTGTCTTCTTCGTCTCCATCTTCTTGGGGAACTTTCTCCGCGTATCCTTTTCCGATAAGATCGTTCATAAAGGATGTATAATCTCTGTGTTGTTTACTGTCATTCTCTAGGCGAGACTTTAGTTTGCTAAGTCGACGCAGGGCGAGGGTTTTGTTATTCTGTAAACGCGGTTCCGATTCTCGAAACGGTAAAGGCATCTGGTAATGGCCGTCCGGTGCTTACCAAATACTTTCCTCCATCCTTGTTAGAAACTTTCTGTCATCTTGAGACAAGGGCGTTCCACGTGTCTGTTTCTCGAAGAAATCGGCTTCCAGTAGCCTTCTGACTTGCAGTGGATTTATCAACTCCCTTACTTCGTTCTTTACAGAAAACAAGCAAGTTTTTTTGTCGTTTGGGTTGATAATTCTCGTGATAGAGTTCACTACTTCATGTGCTACTAATCTATGATTGACACCAATGGGATCCCATTCCTCGTCGGGAGGAGATGGGCGTATGTTTCCTATAATCCCCCAGCCGAGATCTGTCCTTTGTGCGTAAGGCTCGTTGTTATCACCTGAGATGATCTCGCGAGGGATAATAGCTCTTGTACAGTCTGATCCGATTAGTAGTGCGATCTCAACGTCGTCTCGGTACGGCATTAACCGGTTTGCTATCCTCGATGCGTGCGGCCATTGTCGAGCTGAATCAGGAGTGGGGATCTGATTTCTTCTAGCTGGAACTGTCTTCCGCGTGTAGGCCTTGGGCAGAGGGATGCTAATTTGGTTGCTAAGATCACTAACGACCAAGCCCTTGACTTTCTGACACGTTATCATCTCCGACTCAGCATGCATCGTAGACAGCAGTAATTGCGTTTCTATTCCCGAGGCTTCAAGCTTCTTGAGCGTCGTCTCTTTAACAAAGGTCGTGTCCGATTGGTCATCTAGAAGTGCGTAGATCAGCTCGCGTCGTTCAGGTTCATCGCTGTGGTGTATCCAAACTGGTACAATCATAGAGTTATACCCTTCTCATCGTTTCTCGTTAAACAGTGCGAAGTGCCGCGATCTGCCTTACTGACTTGAATTTCATCAGCTCTCTTTGGAGTATCTCTGTCGCCGCTTTGATCAACTTCGTTCTTCTTTGAAGCGTCCCCTTTATAATCAGCGTGAAGAGATGTCGGGTGAGGCTTGTTACACGTTCGACACGATCTTGGGGTTTTGCAGTCCTTGGACAAGTGACCGCGTGCTAAACAATACAATACAATACAAAACAATACAATACAATTTTATTTGCTCATACAAGAAAATTTACATGAAATGTGAAAAACAACTATAGAAAACAACTAAGAAAATAAAGAATAGATAATTGTCAAAAGAACATAATTCAGAGCCTGGGGTCTAAATTAACCATAAGGTTTTCGAGTTAGACCCCAGCAATTTAAAATTTAACATTGGAGTAAACTGAAGAAGAACCAAGTACATAAAAAATAATTACAATTTAACTGAACAATAAAACTGTTAATCCACAATTAGAGTAATGACATGTATGGTATATATTAACATATATGAAGAAAGAAATAGAATATTTAGAAAAAGGAAAATCTAAGGAAGAACTAAATTTTTATCTGTAATTGGTCGGCAAGTAAATAACTTTTTAATTTTTTCGCAAACGAAAATACATTAACATTTTTTAAGTGGCTAGGAATTTGTTCCCAGAGTTCAATTGCCATATTAGCCGTCATTTGCTTGCCTATATTGGTACGCACTTGTGATTTATGCAAATTTTGCTTTGCTGCGTACCTGGTATTGTAAGGATGGATATCTTTTGCATATTTGAAAAAAGAGGAAAGTGTCTCTGGGAGCTTACCTTTGTGCCATAAATGAGTAAATTTTAAAGCATGAAGACGATAAATATTATTTACTGTGAGAAGCTCCAAGAGATTTAGCAAGGGAAGAGCGCTTTCGGTGTTTTCGCCAAAAGATACAGCAAAGAACATTATTCTTACAACTATATTCTGTTTGACTTGCACTTTCTTAATGTGCGTTTTATAAGCGCTTCCCCAGGCCAATATTGCATATGATATGTAGGGATAAACAAGGTTGTAATAAATTTGTTTCAGTTGATGAATGGAGAGATAATGCTGTAATTTTGATATCACTCCAATATTTCGTGAAATTTTTGAGCAAACATAAGAAATATGGTATCTCCATGATATGCGGTCATCAATTATGACTCCTAAATATTTTATGTGGTCTTTTCTTTGTAAAGAATTGCTTGAACCATCTCTGGTTTGAAATTTCAGATCAATTACCGCGTCTTTCTTTTTACTTGATTTCACGATCATGAAATTTGTTTTTGTATAATTAATTGATAGTTTATTTGCGTCACACCATGTCTTAACTTTTTGGAGCTCAGAGTTCATTAGTTTTTCAAGTTCCCTTAAGTCATAGTGCGAGGCAAAGACATTCGTGTCATCAGCAAATATTCTAAATTTCAGAGTATCAGAGCAGTTTGGCAAATCATTAATATATAATAAAAACAAGAGAGGTCCAAGAGAGCTACCCTGAGGAATTCCACAATTCATCGTTTGTTTTGAGGATACGTTGTTACCAAAAGCAACATATTGTTGCCTATTTCTTAAATAACTGGTAAACCAATTTAGCGCAATACCTCTGACTCCATATAGTTCTAACTTTTCTACTAGAATTTTGTGATTAACAGTATCAAAGGCCTTTGAAAAATCTAAAAATGCACCACAAGTATACATTTTATTGTCTATTGCTTTCCTTAGCTTGTCCGCTATTTCAGTAATGGCTAGTGAAGTTGAGTGGCCTTTTCGAAATCCAAACTGAAACTCGAATAAAAAATTGTGTTTTTCAATGTAATTGATCAACTGTTTGTAGACGAGCTTTTCGAAAATTTGAGTAAAAGCTGATAAAGTTGAAATTGGGCGATAATTAGCTGGATCCATGGCATCTCCTCCTTTGGCGACAGGTGTTACCTTAGAAATTTTAAGAACATCGGGAACAATACCTTGAAGCAGGGATTGATTAAATATTATTGTTAATGCTTCACTAAGGTGGTTGCTCGATATTCTTATGCACTTTTGCGGAACACCAATGCATGATTTGTTCAATTTCAGGTTTAGAATTTCATCGTGTACCTCATTTGAAAGTATCCCACGAAACATGAAGCTACTTGGATTCGATGTTTTTATGTATTGGCTTGGATTGACATCAACCTCCAGTATTTTCCCAGCAAGATCTTGGCCAACATTTATAAAAAATGAATTTAACTGATGACAAATGCTAGCTTTATCAGTATGACATTTATTGTTACGAATGATCTTTTCGATACTTGTTACTGACGATGCTTTTTTCCTTTCGATAATCATACCAATGAGCTTCCATGTAGTTTTTAAGTTTTCTTTGTTTAAATCAAACTGTACTCTAAAGTAATTTGTTTTAGCAGCTTCTTTGATTTTATTTAATCTATTGTTATACGTTTTATAATACTTAATTTTTCCCGGGTCATTACTTAAGAAGTGTGTTTTAAAGAGCTTTTGTTTTTTCTTAATTGAGTTAAGTACAGCAGCGGTAATCCATGGTCTTTTCAATTGTCTTCTTTTTTGCTTAGTTACCTTCCGTATTGGAGCGTGACAATCAGATATCTTCTGAAGCGTTTCAACAAGTCTATTCATACTTTCGTTAACATCATTTGTAATAAGGCTTTTAAAGTCAACATTTTTTATGTCTTTCAAGAAAGCATCATTATCAAAGTTCGAATAATCTCTATAATACTTATTTTCGCCTGTCACAGGGAGCCTGTTTGATACTGTACAAAATACCGGAAGGTGATCGGTAATATCAGCTAAACAAATTCCTGCTTTCAATATTTTATGAGGTACATTCGTATAAATGTGATCTATTAAAGTTGAGGTATGATCCGTGATTCTTGTTGCTTTAGTAATAAGAGGAAAAAATCCATGGTTCAACAACATATCAAGAAACTCGGATGTTTGATTATCGACATTATATTTCAAGAAGTTGATATTTATATCTCCTAAAATAAATACCTCATACCCCTTATTGTTAAATTTTTCCAATTGGTCCTTCATAGTTTCACTAAAAAGCTCACGGTCACCAGAGGGATGCCTATAGATACAACCAATCATAATGTTTTTTTTCTTTCTTACGCATAATTTCAATCCAGCATGACTCGACGTCAATTGTTGATAATTCAAGGTCTTTTCTTCGGACAAATTCCAATTGATTAGACAAATAAAGGCCAACACCTCCAGCCGAAGTTTTGGAATTTGTATTCAAGAATTCGTATCCTGGTATGCTAATATTTAGCCGACTATTTTCGTTAAGTTTCGTTTCAGAAATAGCTATAACATCTGGAACCTCTTTTGTTATAGAAAGAATATCATGCAGCATAGATATATTTTTAGATAGACTGCGTATATTGCAATGTATCATGGAGAATCCATTCTTCCTGCTGGTCTCAGTGAAAAAATTTCCCATTTGTTTAATGGTATAATATTTAGATTCGATATTACTCCCATAATCCTGAAATCCTGGATCTTTATCTGGGCTTTCAATTACATCTTGGAAAAGATCTTTTGAGTCTAGCAAAGTGGCAGAGGAATGATAAATCCATGCCCCAGTTGCTTTAAGAAACTAAACACTTGAAGCAAAGTCCCTTTCTCCTCGCTACCTCCTTTCTTTCCTTGATTGTTTTTCGAGAAATTCACTACACGCTTCGATATCGTGTCTGTCGTTGCAATTTAAACACGACTGTTCCTTAGACGTAACCTTTGCCATTCCCATGTCGACTTCTTGACTCGTGGAGGTAGCAAAGGCGCCGCTTGCACGGCTTGGTTTCCTTCGGTCAAACTTGAATCTGTTGGGCTTACCAATTTCTCTTGACGCTTGTCTGGGTTCGTCGTGGTCTCCCCTCATAGCATGTACCGAGATGATGGGGTCGCATGCAATGTCTGCCTCTCTAACTAAGAACTTGACGAATACTGAGAAGGGTGGGAACCTTCCTTTCTCCTCCTTCCACTGGTACACTGTTCGTCCCCACCGGTCGATTAACCACCTTGGAAGCTTAGATGCTATCCTTCGGTTTTCTTGATCATCGTTAAGGACGTTTAGGTTATTTATCTTCTCCATCGCCTTCTCACACTGGACAAGATAATCTGCGTACTTCCTTAGTCCTTTACTGTCGGTTGGACGAATCTTTGGCCACTCGTCGAGTTTCTTACGATAAGCTGATGCAACAGAAAATGGGTCTCCATAGCGTTTTGCAGGCATCTCCTTGGCTTTGAGGTAGGCGTCTTCTGAGTCAAGCAGAAGGAATCCATCAACAACTTCTTTAGCTTCTCCTCCAACGTACTTAGATAGAAAGTGCAGTCGTTCTCTAGGTCTTGTCGCTCTTCCTTCGACGAGCGTCTCGAAGGCCTTAACCCAGGACGGATATTCTAGAAGATCTCCACAGAAAATGCTAGGCTCCGGAAGAGGGAGTCTGCTCTGATTTTCAGCTAAGAGTTTGACCACTTCCAGCAGCTGACCTTGGGATACCGTCGAGTCTTGACTGGATTCACCTTGCTTAGGGTAGGAATGGGCTTCCTGTGGTACACTAACAGAGGTTGTATTTGCATTCTGATGCAATGGCAGATCATGATGGTCTTCTCGTGGGCGTGCTGAAGCAAACGGAGGATCGTGGGGATTTATCTGTGGTTCTCCTGCCTTTCTATGGTCTTGTACGTCTGGCGCATGCTCTGTTTGGCCAATCCCGTAGGGCCGATTTGGAGTGCTCTTAGCTCTTGGGCTGCTGTTGGTGATCACTCGGCTGTAGTCTGCTCCTTCTTGCTGATCGTCAATACACTGTTGTATTTGTTCATCGATGTACTGCTCGCAGCACCCTTCCGTCGGTGTCGAAGATATCTGTTCTTGTCCAGGGTGGCTCATTTTTTCTTCCATCAATTTCAGTTTAAGATCAATCTGCTCTTCAATCTTCTTTAGATTTTCCTTCATTCTTCTTTCTTCTTCCAATACTTCTTGTCTGCGTTTCTCGATCTCCTCTAAAGTCCTTTGTTTCACTCGTTCTAATTCTTCTCTTTCCGATTTCAACGCATGGGCCGATTGGCCTCTATCTTCAGTTTCGCGGGCTTGCATTCCATTCATTCCGATCATTTTTCCGTGCACGGGCTTCAACATTTCGAAATTTTCTTTCGAAATATCATCATAATCCTTAAGTAAATCTATCCTTCCTTCTTCAGATTCTATGATACTCTCTAATTCTTCCTTTATTTTCGTTAATTCGTCCATATTTACCTGCAAATTTCGTCCTTCGTTCTTCAGGAGTTCCACGTCGGTCTCGTGTGACACAATTGATCGTGTTCTGTTTACACTTCTCTTCCATGCTCTCGCTGTTAATCTGTACTTGTTCCTTAGCTGATCCAACCGAAATTCTTTCCCTTTCGTAGTCTGAGTTCTTTTTCTGGTCTTTATTCCTTCGATAGCTTCTTGAAGAACGTCGGCTTGCTCAATGAGGCTGTTGATTTCGTTTGCATAATTCATGTGGTCGGTGAATTTTTGGTCGTTAAATCACTTAGATGTCGTTTAAATTCCCTAAAATTCCTTTTAGAAGTCGTCGTTCGACTGTAATAATTGAATTCAAGCGTTTTACGTTTTACATTGTTCTTTATTAGAGCCAAACTTCGTTCTAAACTACAGATGAGAAAAACCGTGTGTCTCACCGTCGAACGACGTTGGCTTCTAACCACGCCGTCCGCCGGTGATGACGTCACGACTGTCGCGGTATGCAGCTACATATGAATTTAATGTATATAGTATTTCTTATTCTATGTTCGGAATCGAATAAGATATGTATAACTTAAGACCGTTAAATTTTGTAAATAATAACGTATATTTTAATATTTATAATATTTATATATATTAAATATAATATTATAAATAGAATACTTCTTGGTATATGATAAGGGTAATGTAAGTAATGTACAAATTTCCAATAAATAGAGTTTGGAAGTGAAAACATCTCTCTCTCTTTTTATCCCTTTCTTCCCTCTCTTCCCTCTTGTCCCTCGTTTTTAAGTCAAATTTGTGCTGGTTTTTCCTATTTTTATCGTAAGAGAAAAGTGTAAGAGGATGGAGTCACCACTCTTCCATTAGTATTTTACTCTCTTAATGTCCCTGTTGTCTCCTTTTGTTACCTTTTGTCCCTCGTTTTTCAGTTAAATTTGTGTGCAATTGCGATAAAAGTTTAGTTGTACAAAAGGGTTCGTGGAGTGAACATGTGCAAGCGATATTGTAAGCAATGTCCGGTACCGAATTGTGGATCGAAGTATTTGGTGAAATTATCCAATCATTTAGCCCAAGTTCATAATTTATCAAGGGAGGAAACAAAACCTTGCTTGCACTAAGATAAATTGCTTTTCTAAGTATAAGAACGATTAAAGGTGTAGGAATTGAATTGGTTTAGTCATCTTTTATCAGGCACGAGGATTAAAGCATTTTTAAAAAGGATTTAAGGTTATTAATGATATGTTAAACATAAAGGGCTTAAAGTCAACGTGAAGTATCCATTAGCGTCCAAGAGCGCATGGTCTGATTGAACTAGATCTAGTTATTCATCTTTTTGATTCAGGGCATTGTTGAATAATCTTGCGTAAATCATAAGGAATCATAACCGTACTGAACGTTGTTGAGGCATTCTCAACAGTATTGAGTTAGTTCCGTGTATCCGTCGTTCCGTATGTCCAGTGTCCATGCGTTCCCTAACCGATTAACCCCGCGCGCCGTGTTGTCTGCCATGTGCTTTATTGTGAGTCGTTCATCGTTTGGTAAGTGTTTGTTCTCTCTTCATTTTCATCTTGTTTTTGTCTTGTAGTCGCATTGTTTGTGAGCTAAATGTGCTTTGCTTGTTCGTGGTGTTATACGTGTTTAACTTAATGTCTTTTTTCCTAGGATTTTACTCTGATTTGTGTGTAAACCCAATCGATCGAACGTAAACATTGTTTTGAAATAAACCTTCTACAAACGTTAATTTAAATAAACTAAACTTGAGTAACATCAAATAGTATTTCTTCGTCTTCTTCATCTTCTTCTTGGCTTTCTTCTAGACTCTTTAGTTGAAACTGTTGCTGTCGGCCCTTTCTCAGTTTGTGCCTTAGCTTATATGCAAACAATAAAATGATAAAAATAAAAGGAATGGGTATAGAAATCGCAAGAATCCATCCAAGTAAGTGTTTGAAAGTAGGTTGAGCTGATGAATATGAAGTAGTATTGACCATGGATGTAGTAATAGATGTATTGCTGACACGAGGAGGTTGAGGAGTGATAGTAACAGTGGTAATGACAGAGAATTTTCTTGTAGTTCCTAGACTTCTTTCGCAATCGGATGTAATAAACGTCTCTGTCTGTAGTAGTCTTACGCACTCGCAATCCAGAGTAGGGTTGTCCTTCAGGTCGATCCATTCTGGAGATGTTATGTTAACTATTCGTCTTACCTCCAAACAGTCCAACATATTACTGTTGAGCAACACGCTGTAATAGTCCCCTGGCTCTACGGTGATTTTAGCCAAATGGCCTCCGGAACAATCCATTATCTTATTTGTGGTGAAGCATTCACAATCGCCACAGGGAAAGCTTGCAATATGATAAATATAAGAATAAAAAACTAAGATTTCGAAGAGAATCGCCATGATGATGAGTGTTGTAAAGAACTTCGAGTGTGTGAAATGAGACATCATGATGAGGTAATTTCCGATCCAACGAGTGTGAAAATTTCGTCAAATTTTGGCGTTTTGGGTACGTATGGCGTGTGAGACCAATACTATTCAAAGTATAAAATGGAGGGAGGAAAATTCATAACTCGCGAGATGTCATTGCTACCTTTGAATTGCAGATTCTCAAATACTCAGAGAACCTGATCAGTCGATCAGAAAAGAAACTTTCCTGAAAAAATAGCGATGCTTCATCAATGCGCGTGCACTCCCTTTACAGGATATAATGTCTTAAAATGAGAAGATAAAAATATTCGTTTTAATTCAGCTATATGACGGAAATAAATATTTATTTGATAAAAGATAACGATAGGTCACCGCGCCCTTTTTCGCTCAAAAACGAAGGCCACTGAAATAAACAGTGACCAAAAAAGTATTGCCGGAGCAAAAGTGGTAAGGTCAAATGATGTGGCGAACTGATTCAGATGATATATAGTTTTCTGTTTCGTGCTTCTCAGATCTGTGCATTGATCCCGAACAGTTTTTTTTTTCAAACACACACCTAATCACCATTGTAAAAAAAGTTATGATTCTTGAGTGTACATGGTCATCTGGCTGTAAGCTCACTCTCTAGGTATAAAGTGATGCAAGCTCCACACTTAGCAGTTCATGGCGGCCCTGAGACTGGAAGAATCCAACAAGTTTAGATATGCTCGTGTAAGGAAAAATCATCTGCAACCAAACGGGCCATCGGGCCTTATGAGGCCACAAAAAGCCACATCGGGCCAAAACGGGCCTAATAAACACATGTAACATATCAGAAAGCTTCCATTTACTACGAGTATAAATGATCAATTAAACATGGCTCAAATGCGTAGAAACTGCATGTCCTGTTTGTGGATGAGGAAGCATCAATCATGCTCGACTAGCAAATCATCTAGATAAAGTTCACCGTGTGGATACGAACGCGCTAAATGTTTAAAATGGAGCAAAATTGGAATAGTTGTACCTTTAGAGGATGAAACTAAAAAACTAACTTTAAAGCACAGTTTGACCTCGAATTGGTATGATCATTGAAGGAAAGAGACAAAATTTAAGAACATCGATTGAAAAGCTGATCTATAACAACAAACGCTATACCGATAAGGCTAGTATTTTTCATCAATTAAATTCATATTTTATGAATGTTGGCCAAATAAATCTAAAATTAGATCAATCATGTATTGGTTTTCCATTGACAGAAGTACATGAAAATATCGAGCAACTTTATTAGTGAGGCTTTAGCAATAATATTTAATCATAATAACGGAGAAGGTCGGTCGATTTGATTTGTTGTTTAGATCAACTCAGCTGTTTCCATTGTGTTGTATACGATAACCTGGCCTGGTGTAACCGGATCATGATTCAGCTAGTAAGAAAGACAACATGAATAAAGATGAAAGCTTGGTCAATAATGCTAAAAGCTTTTGAATATTTTTCAAACTGTTGAATTTATTGTTTCTCAATCATGGCCAAATATTTCCTTTGTGTTGGGGACAATAGAATTTATTCCGTGAGCTCTAGTGCTTAGTCTAGTTTCCCGTTACTGCGAGAATCTCACAATACATATATTAGAATATGGTTCAGACCTACGAATAATGTAACCAATATTTCATTTTTTTAATTTTTAATTTTTATTGAGGGCATCATACTCTTTACAAGATGTACGTAAGGAATGAAACATGTGCAGTTCTAGTTCCTCTAGATTTCCCGTGAGTCGAGCATTCCGTAGGATCCTACACCATTAGTTTTCTTCCGTGCTACACAGCATTGGAGAAACTTGGAAAGGAAACCCATAGGATTCCATGATGTAAGTGTATATAAGTCGAATGGTTCTTCCATTCCCATCTCCAAAAGGATGTAATTCTAATAACGTGTAGACCAACCACGCAGTAAGATGAACCAAAGTTTTTCTACTGTCTACGGTTCGAAGGCGGTTTACAGTAAACCAGCGGTGGTTATACTCGTCAATCAACATCAGCATGACTTGTTCAATATCTAACGGATTGGGATAGATATGGAGTTTCCCTTCAAACTCTGCGAGCCGTTCCTTCTCACTGTATTTTCCAACTGTACATAAATGACTGCGATGAAACATGAGGATCCTGTGAACTTCCGTAATGACATGTTATCTAATAACCCAGCATCATCACATTGACTCATGTAATGATATGCATATTCAGGAGCGTTGAGCATGCGCATTAGAGGCATACAAGAGAACACGTGCGAATAGATGCGAGAGTTCTGTTGTTAAGAATTACAAGGAATAAACCCAAGATAGAACCCAATAATATTGCCTCATGTCTCATAACATGGTGTCAGAAGTCTGAGAAAACTCCCCAAGATGGCTTTAAGTGGAGTTGAAACCCCAACGATGCGCTGGGATGGCGAAAACCTCCGAGAAGAGTGGCGACGTTTCAAACAACATGCCGAATTAATGTTCACTGGCCCACTCAAACCAAGAAATGAAGCAGAGAAATGCAGCTATCTGCTAATATGGGCAGGCCAAAAGGGCAGGGACATCTTCAACACATGGTCAGACATCACAGAGGAAGATAAAGGTAAACTTCAGACATATTATGATCGATTCGAACAACATGTCAGTCCCCAATCCAACCCAGTATTTGCAAGATACAAATTCCATAAACGGGTCCAAAAACCAGGCGAGCTAATAGAAGAATTTATTACTGACATTCAAAAGCTAGCCAAAGATTGCGAATTTAAAGAAGAAAACGAAATGCTCCGCGATAGGATCGTCATCGGCACACGAGTAGAAAAAATAAGAGAGAAACTTTTTCGACGAAGGCGCCAAGCTAACTCTGCAAAAAGCCATCAGCATCGCGAAATCGCACGAATCCTCAAGGAAAGAGTTGGAAACGATGGCAAGCGGAATTCAAGAAGATATTCCTGTACAAATGCACGTCGTACGCCAACAAGCAAGAAATTCCATCGGTCAAAATCCACAGAATCCAAGATGGCGTCCGAAAACACAGGAACCCCAAGCCCAGCAAGGCGTGAAACCACAGGGATCCCAGGAAAACTACAGACGCGCACCACAAGAATACCAAAGCACGAAATGCTACAATTGTGGAGGAGCCCATAACAGATCAGAAAGATGCCCGGCAAAAGGACAGTTTTGCCATTACTGTAACAAACTGAACCACTTCGCACAGGTCTGCAGACAGAAAAAACAAGTAAGCCAAATTGAAAGCCACGATGAAGACCAGGACCAGTTCGACTCCCTGACATTCCTGTCCATTAAATTAGACATAAATCACATTACTGAGGACGCATCATCCAAGCAGTCGATATTTGTGACAGTCGACGTGGAACTACCCCAGCAAAAGCAGCTTCAGACGAAACTCAGAGCCAAAGTTGACACAGGGGCTCAAGGGAACATCTTGCCAATCAGACTATATCGTCAAATGTTTCCTGAGAACATCGATAACCACACCCAATTGCCTAAAGTAGGAGTCCTCGGAAAATCAAAAACAATCTTAACAGCATACGGGGGAACAAGAATTCATCACTATGGTACTGTGAAAATTCCATGTAAATTCAAGAACAAAGAAACAAGAGCAACCTTCTACGTTACAGATGCCCCTGGAAATGCAATAATCGGCCTACCAACATGCCAGAAGCTCAACCTCATCAAATTCAACTACGGAATCAGCAAACAAGTTTAAGACCACGTCACAGACAAAAAGCCCATCGCAGACAAGAAAGACCTGGTCCAGCAATTTCCAGAGTGCTTCGATGGAATCGGAAAATTCGAAGGAGAATATAAGATCATACTAGACCCCACTATACCACCAGTAGTCCATCCACCAAGAAAGGTACCACTAAGTATGAAAGATGACATCAAAGCAGAGCTAGAAGAAATGGAAAAGAACAAAATGATCACCAAAATCAAGGAAGGAGAACCAACAGTATGGGTGAATAGTTTGGTCTACCGGCGTAAAAGCAACGGTCGACTACGAATATGCCTAGATCCAAAAGACTTGAACAGAGCTATCTTACGAGAACACCATGTTACCCCAACATTGGAGGAGTTACTACCCAAGCTGAGCGGAGCAAAGACATTCTCCATCGTTGATGCCAAATGTGGATATTGGAACATTGTCTTAGATAAGGCGTCCAGCTATCTAACTACCTTTAATTCTCCCTGCGGGCGATACAGGTTCAATAGAATGCCCTTTGGTTTGAAGATGTCACAGGATGTGTTTCAGACGAAAATCGATCAGACCTTTGAAGGATGTCCAGGTGTGGTAGGAATTGCAGATGATATCGTCGTCTTCGGAAAAACAGAAGAAGACCACGACAACAACATGTACGGAATGATCCAGCGATGCAGAGAAACAGGACTCAAACTAAACCCCGACAAATGCGTGATCAAGCAAAAGGAAATCAAATTCTACGGCATCATTTGTGGCCAAGAAGGAGTCCGCCCAGATCCAGATAAAGTCTCAGCAATTAAGCAGATGAAACCACCATGCAACAGACAAGAGTTACAAACCTTCTTAGGTTTTGCTAACTACATGGGCCCATTCATCCCAAACCTGAGCAGCCACACAGCGCCTCTGCAAGAACTCCTCAAAGAAAAGAACGAATTCAAGTGGAGCTCTTCACACCAAGCGTCTTTCGATAACGTAAAAGATAGCATCAGTGACGAGACAACCCTGACCTACTTCAACACTGCAAAAGAAACAACCTTACAGGTCGATGCGTCGCTAAAAGGCATCGGGGCTGTTCTCCTCCAAGACAACAAACCTGTTGCTTTTGCCAGCAAAGCTCTTACGGACACAGAATCCAGATATGCAAATATCGAACGAGAACTGTTAGCAGTTGTTTATGGCTGTGAACGATTTCACACATACATCTATGGTCGCAGCGTAACCGTCCAGACAGATCATAAGCCATTGGAGAGTATCCACCTAAAACACCTAATGGCCGCTCCTCCAAGACTTCAACGAATGCTACTCAGACTGCAGCCCTACAACATAACCATACGATACAAACCGGGCAGAGAGATGGAGCTTGCTGACGCATTTTCCAGACTATCTCCAGAAGAGAAAGGACCAATCCCCGATCTTAATGTAGAAATTCACCAGATCATCCCGCAGTTCAGCGAGTCCTTCATAGAGAGAATTGCGAAGAACACCACCTCTGATGCTGAACTGATTGCACTCAAGGAACAGGTTTACGTCGGATGGCCCCAAAAGAAAGAACAAGTGCCACAGATAATAAGGGACTATTGGTCATATAGAGACGAAATAGCCATCAAAGAAGGAGTCCTGCTGAAAAGTCACCGCATCATTATACCGAAAGAAATGCAAGCCGACATCCTGAGGAAACTCCATGAGCCCCATCAAGGCACAGAAAAGACTAGACTCCGCGCAAGAGCCTCCGTCTACTGGAGGGGTATGAACAAGGACATTGAGGAGGTAACAAAGTCATGTGTCACATGCCAGGAGTTACAGGACAGCCAACGAAAGGAACCATTAAACCCAGCCGAAACTCCACCTAGAGCGTGGCATACAGTTGGAACAGATTTATTCCAACTTGACGGGTCAGACTACCTCCTGATAGCTGACTACTACTCAAAGTACAATTTTGTCAGGAAGATACCAAAGGGACAAAGCACCAGTAGGACAGTAGTTTTACTCCTAAAACAGATCTTCAGCGAGCAAGGTATTCCCCGAGTCGTGAGATCTGACAATGGGCCCCAGTACGATGGTCAATCCTTCAGAGATTTTGCAGAGGAATACGGATTTCGACATATCACAAGTTCCCCTAATTTTCCGCAAAGCAACGGATTCATAGAGTCACAAGTGAAGATCGTAAAGGCCACCCTCAAGAAAGCACAACAGGCCAAGACTGACCCGTACATGGCACTGCTTTGTCTGAGAACCACACCCATAGACAACAAATTGCCGACACCGGCTGAACTTCTCCTTGGACGACCCATACAAGACAACCTTCCAAGAAAGATCCAAAGAGATAACACGAGTGACGAAATAATCGAAAGGCTTCAACATAGACAGCAACAACAGAAACATTATTATGACAGAGGGTCCAGACCGCTTCCAGAGCTCCACGCTGGTCAACACGTCAACATTCAGGAACCTACCACCCTCAAGTGGACACCTGCTGTAGTAAAAGAAAACATTCCGAGTCTTCCTCGATCATACACGGTAACAACGTCTGAAGGAAGAGACCTGAGACGCAATCGCCACCACATAAGAGAAGCACCTCTTCCGTCCAAGCTCGAGGATAACCATTCCCAGCAGGATTCACCAAACGAGAACGTCACAACTCCTCAAGAGGGTCACAACATCACAAGGAGTGGGCGAACTGTACGACCACCAATTCGTTACGGATTCGAAGAATGTTGAACCAAAGAGGCAAGAACATTAAGAAGCAGCATTCGTGGAACATTTTAAGTTACTGTTACTGTTCATTATTATAAGAGAAAGAGGGATGTAATGATATGCATATTCAGGAGCGTTGAGCATGCGCATTAGAGGCATACAAGAGAACACGTGCGAATAGATGCGAGAGTTCTGTTGTTAAGAATTACAAGGAATAAACCCAAGATAGAACCCAATAATATTGCCTCATGTCTCATAACAACTCAGTTCGTGAAGATACTGATAGGCTTTTACAAAGCCCAAAGTATCTCGATTCCCTTCACTGTACTCACATTTACCCTCAAGTATTTGTTCCACCACCATAGGGTCGACCTTTCCCAAACCTTCTTGAGTCATAGATCGACAGACGTAGATTGTTTCAAAAAAAAAAAAAAAAAAAAAAAACAACAAAAAACAACAACAATTATTTTCATTAGTCTGTTTGACGTAAATTCATTGGATTCGTTGATCAATTGTTGAGTTCAGCTGTTTGATTGTTCCTATTGTGTGATACACAATAGCTTTGCCTATTGGCAGTACTCAAACTTGCCTCCATGCGCACATTAGAACAAAGGCGACTAGAGCAAGCATTAGTTACATTTTTTAAATGCGTAAAACAAAATGGGCCAGCATATATTTCTAATTTTTTTCAAGCCGCGCGAAATTCCATATAACCTTAGGGGTAGCAGTCATAACGTTGTACAGTACTCTTATAATAGTCAATATTTACATAACTCCTTTTCCCACATTATGTCTCGTATTTGGAATCAGCTACCCGTTGCAACTAAGTCGGCTAAATCAGTTGCTATTTTTCGAAAGTATATCAATAAATCTAACCTAGCTGGATGCCAATGCCACAAATGTCTTTAAAATTTTTTTCTCCCTTTTATACTTAGATTATCTAGATTTTATGAATTTTCTAGGATTTGGGTTTTAAAATAGTTTTTCTATAAATATAAATACATACATATATATAGATTATTATAAATTTAATTTAGTTCTTATTATTCATTTTGTGTAGATTTTTAATTCTTATTGTATACATTTTTGTTGTTGTTCTTGTCAAGCACCTTTAACATGAGCCTCTGGCTCGGGAGATTGGGCGACCACTCCCTGTGTTATTTGACATTAAATACATTATTCTATTCTATTCTATAATCCATCTTTGCTGCTGGGCGATTGTCGTTATGAAATGGGATCTTATGCAAGTATATTCCTTTCCTAAAATCTGGGGTGTTTGAGCACCCAGCAACAACACATCTAGTCGGCATTTTCTCATATTCTGACCGAAGAACTAGTAAGAATCTTTGCTTATCAAAACATTCGTTCTTGTTGTGACGTCACCACTCAGCGAGACTCTGCTCGGTCCCAGTTTCCCTTTATTCCGTCCAAATCGATGGGGCGTGGCAAAACTGCGTAATTTAGGGCGTTATATCTCCGAGAATATTTAGTCAATCGAAAATATTTTTTTTTGTTTATTCATCTCCAGCACACAGAAAATCAAAATTGATCATAACCCTATAAAGGTTATAGGCACTTTAAACACGTTTCCGATTCCCAAATTGGCAATCAGTCATTGCGAAATTACAAAATGTACCAAAAGTATTGAAATTTTCGTATGACGCAACTTGTTTTTTGGAGAACATTCATGTTTCTTTATTTCAATTTTTCTCATTATTTTTCTTTACAAGCTTGTTAAGTAGGAACAGGAATCACGAAATTGAAAACTTTTGGTAACTTCATCAACTTTTAATTACAGAACGGGGCACAGAAATCAACAAAACAGGTTATTGGCATATTTACACGATAGTTAACAGCATGAAATAAGAACTGAACCGCAGACACATGTTAAACCAAGTGTTTGTAAGAAGTAGAATCACTCAGTCTTCACTGCAAACTAACGAATTCGAGCTCCAATTCAACCAGGTTGAAAATTTGTAAAAGAAATAGACCTAAATATTAATCTATTAAAAATATAAATCTATTCAGTATTAAATTGCAAATATTTCCGGGAACTGATTATAACTCGAAATTTAATTATGAGCAAAACAAACGTAAAAAATATATGAAACAAGAAAAAAACGTTGATGTACGTAGCATGGCATCAAAGTCATCAAGACAAGTAAAGTCGTTCATATCTGAGATGCAACAACTAAATGAAAAAAATGCAACTATTTACTCGAGTTAGAATCAATACTGATTTTTATAAACAGCTAAGCTGCCGGATCATGACAACAGAGATGTTCAAATACAAGGTAAATCAAGGAAATCAAAATAGGACACGCACTTGAATCACAAGACTAACGTATCGCCGTCAGGATAAGACTTGCCTTCATAATTAACGCAGGCCCGTGCAACAGTATTTCTAATATTTCTATCTCCGCATAACATATCAGCGGTTATATTAATTAGTTTGATGCACTTTCACATGCTACAGAACAATATAAATTTGAAAATAAAGTAAAAAAAAGTTTTGAAAGCTCGCAGGAGAGAATTTATTAAAACTCGCATTTCATACGCCAAATGGCGATTCGTGGAAGGTGGGAGAGATGTTCCGTTGGAATTTGAGTTTTCGATGCTGTCAATCAAATATTACTCCATAGCTATTGCGATCAGTTTGACCGTTTGCAACAGTTAAAATACGAATTGCAAGTGATAATTCCACAGTAATACACAGCGATTTCAACTTGCAACTATTCCTTTTTTATTGATTCATTCAGTAGAGCTTTTAAAAACATCAATTCATGTGTTCACCACTGCCCTTCCATTATCGTATGCTTCAGTAAGGCATTTGCAGAGCAAGACGGTTGGTGATAACGAACGGGTATAAGGAATTCTGGTGGTGGTAATGGAGTACAAAGTAAATGTAGGTTTATCTGCCGATGCAAGTGTAATTCAAATAATTCTAGTCCCTTCAAATCAAAGGTTTATCATCAGTATATTCTTTCAATAGCTTTTCAACTTATCTTTTAACTCTCAATTGAATGCATTGCTTAAGCCTGGTTTCCATATGATCGTTCACGATCGCCGGATCGCTGAAAATGATGCCAGCGATCGTCAGCGATTATATGGAAACACATTTCAGCGATCGAGCGATCGAAATGTATCACATAACGCATCTGTCAGTAGTGGTAGTCATAGCGACGTACTAAACAAAACAAAACATTGGCCTTGCGTGAAGACTGTAAATTCTACATTGATCTTGAGCTCAAGTTATTTCTACACAGCATGACTGAAAGTCATGATAGTGCAACCTTAATAGAAGAAATCCGAAAATATTAATATCTGTATAACAGGAACAGCAAAGAATACAAAGACAAATACAAGAAACGCTTGGATGGCAGTTGCAACCAAGTTGGGGCTCATTTCTTCAAGCGTCGAAACGAAGTTCAAGAACATCAGAACTGCCTATGGAAGATGGCTAAAAAAAAAATAAAACTATTCCATCTGGATCTGGAAGAGATGCCGTTCCTCGTGTGAAATTTGCCAATCTCAATTGGCTGCAAAGTCACATCGCACATCGCACAACAACTACAAACATACAAACACCGAAGACACCAGATTCGCAACTTGAACAAGCTTCGCAAGATGTATACGAAGGGAATGAACTTGAAGAAACTTCAATAGGAGAGGAACATTTTGAAGATTCGTCTGAACAACATTCTGAGGATGAAGAGAACACACAACTCGAAACTTCTGAAACTGCTCAACAGCTAACTCCTCTTGCCGGCAGAGCACCAAAGAAGACCAAACCATGGGCGAATGCAAACAAAAAACTGTCAAACGACAACTTAGATCGAGCAATCTTAAAAACAGCAGAATTACTTACAGAACATGTCAAAAATGGACAAAAAGGAAAAGGATTCTGATGGATTGTTCTGTCGAAGCCTGGCCCCACGGCTTCGAAAACTCCCTCCACAAAGCAAGGCAACGATAAGAGTACAAATCGAACAGATGGTTTTGCAAGCAGAGTTCCCGCGTGCTTGTACACCGTTGCAGCAGATGGACTATAACAGTACGGTGGCCGAGAGCGGACATAAAAAAAGTCAAAGTCAAAAATGTCAAAAGTTCAAAAGTCAAAGGGATTTAGTACCATATTACAAAGTGAGTTTGTCTTTTTGATCAATTTCCTCTTGTTATTTTGCACAAGACATTTTGACATTTCGTCTCAAGCGACTTTGTAGTAGTATGTTATGTTGCGCACGGGCCGGATTTTGGGTGGGCTAGTGGTGGGCTAGCGCTGGGCTAGCGGTGGGCTAGTGGTGGGCACATTAATTATTCATCAAATTTTAGCATAAAACGACGGGTAGGTATTGTTTCGGGTTACCATGACGACCAATTGACGTCATAAGACTATTGTTGACCGGTATGAACAAGTCTTTGTTTCGGGAATGGTGGGCCAGTGATGGGCACCTCCATTGTTTATTAATTCGTTACCATAAAATGACGAGCAGACTATTGTTTATTAAATCGTTACCATAAAATGACGAACAGACTATTGTTTATTAAATCGTTACCATAAAACGACGGGGAGACTATTGTCAGACAAGTTTGTGCAAGTCTTTTGTTTAGCAATCCAAATTATAGAGCGCAGGGATTTTGAATTTTTAACTCCAAAACTCAACCAACCAAGCAAGCAAGCAAGACCTAAAAACAATTTACTTTTGAGAAACGCAATGGCTACGTTATTCCAGTTAGGCTCTCGAGGATATCACGCTACCGTCAATGAATTCAAAGGACTAATGAAAATTTGATGACTATTGTATCCAACACAATGCACTTAATGACTCATAAACGATAAACAATAAGACCTACTTAGTTCTTCCTAATTATGCAAAAATCAGCTGAAAATGATTAGTTCTGCCGTTTATCTTGTTCTATATTATATAAACAGCGTTCATTCTATTTCATACTGGACCGTAGTACAATGACTCTAAAATTCCCTAGCATTCAAGCTTATTAATGCTGTCATATCTCTTTTCCTTCAATCATTTTTGTCACGTGATAAATAAGACACGGCATCAAAACAATTTTATGAATGCACAAATCTACAAGAAGCCAATATCCAATTTACTTATTGAAAAACACAGGAAGTCCATGAGCAATTCTTATTCCCACAGGCAGCCCATCCGATTTAGCTATTGAAAAACACAGGAAGCCCATGGCCAATTCATATTTCCACAGGCAGCCCACCCGATTTAGTTATTGAAAACCCAGGAAGCCCATGACCAATTCTCTTTTCCACGGCCAAGACCATTTGAAATACCAAAATTAATAACTGATTTTATAATAATCTTATATCTGCTTATTTTTTCTATGATTGAGGGTCGATGAGAGGTCGATGCGAGGTCTATGAGAGGTCGATGTAAGATTACCTCCTCTCCTCCTGCTATCAGGCTATCGTTAGCTTAGCTATCAGGCTATCGATAGCCTAGCTATCAGGCTATCGATAGCCTAGCTATCAGGCTATCGATAGCCTATCTATCAGGCTATCGATAGCTTAGCTATCAGGCTATCGATAGCCTAGCTATCAGGCTATCGATAGCCTAGCTATCAGGCTATCGATAGCCTAGCTATCAGGCTATCGATAGCTTAGCTATCAGGCTATCAATAGCTATTACCTCCTCCTCTCCTCCTCTCCTCCTCTCCTCCTCTCCTCTCCTCCTCCTCCTCCCCTCCTCCTCCTCCTCTCCTCCTCCTCCTCTCCTCCTCCTCCTCCTCTCCTCCTTCTTCTCCTCTCCTCCTCCTCCTCCTCCTCCTCCTCCTCTCCTCCTGCTCCTCCTTCTCTCTTCCTCCTCCTCCTCTATATGAAATGATAAACTAGAACTATGATTGAATGAAATTTTATAGCATGTAGCCGGGTGGCTAAAATATCGATAGCCGGATACTTTGACAGCTAATAATTCTAGTTTATCATTTCATATAGAGGAGGAGGAGGAAGAGAGAAGGAGGAGCAGGAGGAGAGGAGGAGGAGGAGGAGAGGAGGAGGAGAGGAGGAGAAGGAGGAGAGGAGGAGAAGGAGGAGAGGAGGAGGAGAGAAGGAGGAGGAGAGGAGGAGGTAATAGCTATTGATAGCCTGATAGCTAGGCTATCGATAGCCTGATAGCTAGGCTATCGATAGCCTGATAGCTAAGCTATTGATAGCCTGATAGCTAGGCTATCGATAGCCTGATAGCTAGGCTATCGATAGCCTGATAGCTAAGCTATCGATAGCCTGATAGCAGGAGGAGAGGAGGTAATCTTACATCGACCTCTCATAGACCTCGCATCGACCTCTCATCGACCCTCAATCATAGAAAAAATAAGCAGATATAAGATTATTATAAAATCAGTTATTAATTTTGGTATTTCAAATGGTCTTGGCCGTGGAAAAGAGAATTGGTCATGGGCTTCCTGGGTTTTCAATAACTAAATCGGGTGGGCTGCCTGTGGAAATATGAATTGGCCATGGGCTTCCTGTGTTTTTCAATAGCTAAATCGGATGGGCTGCCTGTGGGAATAAGAATTGCTCATGGACTTCCTGTGTTTTTCAATAAGTAAATTGGATATTGGCTTCTTGTAGATTTGTGCATTCATAAAATTGTTTTGATGCCGTGTCTTATTTATCACGTGACAAAAATGATTGAAGGAAAAGAGATATGACAGCATTAATAAGCTTGAATGCTAGGGAATTTTAGAGTCATTGTACTACGGTCCAGTATGAAATAGAATGAACGCTGTTTATATAATATAGAACAAGATAAACGGCAGAACTAATCATTTTCAGCTGATTTTTGCATAATTAGGAAGAACTAAGTAGGTCTTATTGTTTATCGTTTATGAGTCATTAAGTGCATTGTGTTGGATACAATAGTCATCAAATTTTCATTAGTCCTTTGAATTCATTGACGGTAGCGTGATATCCTCGAGAGCCTAACTGGAATAACGTAGCCATTGCGTTTCTCAAAAGTAAATTGTTTTTAGGTCTTGCTTGCTTGCTTGGTTGGTTGAGTTTTGGAGTTAAAAATTCAAAATCCCTGCGCTCTATAATTTGGATTGCTAAACAAAAGACTTGCACAAACTTGTCTGACAATAGTCTCCCCGTCGTTTTATGGTAACGATTTAATAAACAATAGTCTGTTCGTCATTTTATGGTAACGATTTAATAAACAATAGTCTGCTCGTCATTTTATGGTAACGAATTAATAAACAATGGAGGTGCCCATCACTGGCCCACCATTCCCGAAACAAAGACTTGTTCATACCGGTCAACAATAGTCTTATGACGTCAATTGGTCGTCATGGTAACCCGAAACAATACCTACCCGTCGTTTTATGCTAAAATTTGATGAATAATTAATGTGCCCACCACTAGCCCACCGCTAGCCCAGCGCTAGCCCACCACTAGCCCACCCAAAATCCGGCCCGTGCGCAACATAATATACTACTCTTTGTCGTCCAGCATTTTGTCATGAAAGACTTTCGCTTTTGACATTTCTCCGCTTTGCCTCCGATATTTTGTTTTCAGGCGATTTGTCAAACGACCAAAAGCAAAAGAACAAAAAGCCAAACTCAGATTGAAAGCTCCCAGGCGTTCCTTTTAATAAACAAAGGTAACCCACCGTAACCCACTCGGCCACCGTAATAACAGTTATAATGGACAATCCAGTTCTAATGTTGTTCTACAGAATGACAACACATACTTTCAGCTTTAAGTTATCTTACTTTAATAGATCTTTATTGTTATTGTTAAACATACATTCTATGTTATTATTATTTTATTATTACAGTGGAACCCCGCTCTAAGGACACCCGCTTAATAAGGACACCTCTCTATTAAGGACAGGTTTCAAAGTCCCAAAGAAAGCTCCATACATTTTCTGTTAAATTAACCCGCTTTATAAGGACACCCGTTAATAAGTACAAAGGACACACTTCTAGGACCTGAATGACAGTTTCCATACAAAATCAACTCCGCATTAAGGACACTTCAAATTTGAAGACGTCTTTACTTATTTGTTTATTGATATAATGAGCTTAACACGGAAAAAATTGTCAGTTTTTGCGTATCAACGGACCACACACTGATCATTGCAGTATAGTTTCCTATTACTGACAGCATAATGAAGTAGACAAAGTTCGCAATACCATTGCACTGTCATTTTCCAGAACTCAACTCAAAATGAAATTGTACAATACAGTTCAGTAAATGCGAATGTAGTTCTTGTACGGTCATGCACTTTTTGTTCCAGTTTAGGCTGTTATATTGAACATTGTAGTTCAAGCTTTACAGTACAGTAAAAATAAATGGTTAAAAATGTGTTTTCAGTTGTTTTTCTGACACCTCGGTTAATAGGGACACCCCGTTAAAAAGGACAGTTTTGTCCGTCCCAACGATGTCCTTATTAACGGGGTTCCACTGTATTTTATTTAAGAATTGAACTCAAAAAGAATATCAGAAATAGAACATACTGTAATGAATTGTGAAGCAATTTAAAGAAAAATGAAGGCCATTTGTAAGGCTTTATTCGGAAAAACCTTCTACTCAACAAAACATGGCGACCAGCAACAAACACAATTAACCGCTGGCCACTCGCGGGCTCTAACCAAAGGTAACCTAGTAATCTATAATAACAGTATACTCTATAACGATACTACAATAGTCCATGTTCATAGTTTATAAATCAGTGCACATACAAATACATCTTCATATTAAAAAAAATTCAAATATTTTGATGCTACTAGCAAAGCAATGGTTTTAATCTCTGAAAAATAGCTGTGACATGCATACAAAAACTGTTAACTATGAGCATTGCACCTATAAAGATATTCTCGATCAAACAGTCGAAGCTCATCGAATAGCCGTGGTAAAGACCTTGTTGTTTTCTGTTTTTGAAGATATGTCTCACCCAAAAACGATGAGATCTTTTCTGTTTCAAAATTGATCTTCGCTGGGCTAAAGCAAGCAGAAGAACAGCGCTTCCTTGAAGAAAGACGTTTTCTTTGTCCACCATGTTGTCGAAACGCTATGCTACCACGCTTGGCTCATATAGATTACAACTGACCATAATATCCGTTGGCTCAAAAAGAGCCACAAACTCAAGTCGAGCTCACTGGAGCATAAACTTCAGAGACTTAATGGAAACATATGTCAGAAATTGATAGCGATTATGAGCGATTCACGCATTAATAATTTCAGCAATTGGGCGATCGTGACCGATCATATGGAAACCAGGCTTTACTGATGAAATTGAAGAAAAAGAAAACGCGCGCACGTGCTGTGTGCTGTCATAAAGCACGCGGGGGTTGGCAGAACACAGTGTTCAGTGTCAGTGTTCTGCCAATCCCCAAGTGCTTTATGACTGCACACAGCACAGCAAGCAAGTTTATTATTTCTTTTATAAAATACAAATTACAATAATAGGTAGGAATGACGCAACGGAAAGTGCGCGCGCGTGCAATGTGCTCTCATAAAGCACGCACCCCAAACCAGTCAGAACGCGACATTCATAGCAGTTATTTTATCATGATTAATAGAATTTTGTGTTTTTTGAAAGTGAAACAATCAGGGTTATTTTGCAACTTGGCTATTTAGCTAGTTTTTTAAAAAAATTTTTTCAGTTTATCGACGTGAATCTCTAATAGAACAAAGTGAGGATGCTGGCTCCAGGTCTTCACTACTTTTCAACTTTTAAAGTTTCATCGAAATATCTCGCTCGTTTGGCATAAACTCTTAACCGATTTTCGGCTTTTAATCCACAAAAATCGCCAGAACTTTCTAAAACCCAGCACGGTTTGCGAGATGCCACTTCCGCACACTTTTCCATGACATCTTCAAGGTTGTAGGATTCCGCTACTTTATAAATCCCAAAACAATTGGATTCTTCAACGCTTGATATTAGAAACTTACGGTGGCACAGATATTTGACTTTATTGACTTGGTATTCTTCAGCAAGTTGGAGGAGAAACTCATTGTTTTTGTCTGCAAATGTATTAGATATTAGCCGGTTAAAAAGAAGATTTTTTAAATTCTTGAAAGATTTTCAGTTGGCGGCGAATTCCTTTCCTCGAAAAGTACCTAATAATCTTTTAAATACGTTTTTAATTTCCAAATTGGTAGTCAGTCATTGCGAAATTATAAAATGTATCAAAAGTACTAAGTTTTCGTAAGTTTGACGCAGCTTTTTTGTTCGGATAACATTCATATATTCATAATGTTTTTTCACTTCTATTTACCCAATACCTACCGTTGATTTGCTTTCCTTGGGAAATTACGTCCGCGTAAATCACTCTTAGAAAAGCACCAAATTCATCTCTTTTCTTGCCTGGTAGATCTATTTGCTTGGCGTCCTTTTCAAGGAAATCTGATGTAAGCATTTTTTCAAACACGGGAGAAGACAACGAAAGAACGCATTTATGGACGTGAAACTTGGTGTTTTCGACGACGAGCACCAAATCACTGAAGTGTTGAGGAGTTGAAAAGTCATAACCTTCATCATTATTGCTTATCGACTGTGCCATCTTTTTGGCTCTTGTTGAGTAGGAACAAGAATCACGAAATTGAAAACTTTTGGTAACTTCATCAACTTTTAATTACAGAACGGGGCACAGAAATCAACAAAACAGGTTATTGGCATATTTACACGATAGTTAACAGCATGAAATAAGAACTGAACCGCAGACACATGTTAAACCAAGTGTTTGTAAGAAGTAGAATCACTCAGTCTTCACTGCAAACTAACGAATTCGAGCTCTAATTCAACCAGGTTGAACATTTGTAAAAGAAATAGACTTAAATTCAAAGGTAATCAGATATGTAGATCTAAGTCTAAACTGATTCCTTCGAGTTCCACGAATTATAAAATATTGATGTATGATATTAAATAGAAAATATTTCCGGGAACTGATTATAAATAACCTGAACCTTCCAACAATGTAGTTATGAGAAAAGCAAAAGCCAAATATATCTGAAAAAAAGTTGATGTACGTATCACGGCGTCAAAGTCATCAAAACAAGTAAAGTCGTTCATAACTGAAAGATACAACAACTAAATGAAACGATATTCAATTATTTACACGAGGTAGAATCAATATTGGTTATTATACATAGCTAACCTGCCTGGACAAGACAAAAGAGTTAGTCAAATGCAAGGTAAATCAAGGAAATCAGAATAGGACAAGAACTTGAATAAGACTCGCCTTCATAATTAACGCGGGCCCGTGAACTGATTTTTTTATATTCGCAAAGATATCGCTCGTCTAATTAACAAACAATAAAACTACTCTAAAATATTGACTGGACTTCTGTCCCATAACATATCAGCGGTTATATGAATTAGTTCGATGCCCTTTCACATGCTACAGAACAATATGAATTTGAAAATAAAGTAAAAAAAAGTTTTGAAAGCTCGCGGGAGAGAATTTATTAAGGCTCCCATTTCATAGACAGACAGACAGACAGACAGACAGACAGACAGACAGACAGACAGACAGACAGACAGACAGACAGACAGACAGACAGACAGACAGACAGACAGACAGACAGACAGACAGACAGACAGACAGACTTTTTTATTCGGTATCGAGTATTAGAATATACACGGATATTTTACCCGAATAAACGTATGAAGGCTATAATTGTTACTACTATAACTAACCAGTTTGTAATATGTAGGGGAGGGGGTGGATCCACGCCCATCTTCTACATACCGGTTTGTAACAGGTAGGGGAGGGGGGTGGTCCACGCCCATCTAAGGCAGATAAGGTGCACTTTTGCCTGTTGTGGAAGTAAAGTAATTGTGCAGTCAATTGATGGGCGATCCAAAAATCATCAAATACCTGTCGAGTCTGTACTACGATCCAAAAAGAGGGGGAAGTTTTTCAAGTCCAGAAGCATTATTGCGTGTAAAGGAAGGCTTATCAGCCCCGCCCACGAACACTTTATTTTTGTATCTATTATTAGTTACGTCATATCCTTAACGTTTCACTTAGTTACAACACGTCTCAATTCCACTTAGCGTTAGTATTAGTGTATGAAGTCGACGAGAACACATCTATTCGTGATCAAAGAGTTTAGAGTAGTTTTTTAGTTATCTTTGTTGGAGCAATAACCTATATCTTAACCTCGGCAAGCGGGACTGTTATGTAAGTACGCTTTGTTTCTCATAATAAGTTATAGTTTAAAGTGCATGATTGGAAGCCCACTATACCTATGGGTGTGTATTATATGTTATCACTTTACGCCTAAGGGCCTATAAGTTTATGCTACATTTATAGTATTTTATTCTCAATGTAATTCATCTACGCTAGAATATTATGTTAGTTTTCTATGTTTATTGTGATTCTCTTTATCATTCTTTGTTAAGCATGTATTTCCGTAATGGTATGATTGGAATGTTATGCAGGTTTCTAGTTTAGTAATTAAGTTATGCCCTTTGTATCATTTAACTCTAGTTTACGACAAGTTCTTGGATTGTAATAAACTTCAATTCGTCGTCAAGTGCTGTCCGTAAAATTATTCCCGAAATCTCCTCAATTACTCGTAAGCCCGTTCACGCGCGATAAAGTCGTCGTATTATTCGTCCGTGTCGGCATTTACATTGCGTGTTGTCAAAGAATACAAGAAGAGGAAAATAACGCTTGACCAAATTCGTGAATGGTTGGCAGCCCAACCTGCATATACCCTTCATAAACCTGCTAGACGAAGGTTTCGACGAAACCGTGTTATAGTGGGAAGAGTTGATGAACAGTGGCAAGGTGATTTGATAGATATTCAAAAATTAAGTTCGAATAATGATGGCATAAGATAAATCTTGGTGTATATCGATATTCTTTCTAAATTTATGTGGGCAGAGCCGATGAAATCCAAGTCGGCTGAAAGTGTAGTTAAAGCGTTTAAAAAGATTTTGAAAAAGGGAAGGAAACCTAAAAGATTCCAGACAGATCACGGAAAAGAGTTTTTGGATCGCCCTTTCAAGGCTTTGCTAAAGGAGAATAGTATCATTTTCTTCGCGACGGAGTCGGATACCAAAGCAAATTTGGCTGAGAGGTCGATTCGTTCTTTGAAAGCGTTGATGTATCGTTATATGACCTATATGGGAACCCAAGACATTGTCGAGGGGTATAACGATCGATATCACTCTAGCATCAAAACCAAACCTCGTTTAGTCAATTGAGAAAACGAAGATCACATATGGCATGTGCTTTATGATCGTGATTTAATAGATGGTAAGACGAAGTTTGCGTTCCATGTAGGGGATAAGGTTAGGATTTCTAAAGCGAGAAGAACATTCGATAAAGGCTACCTTCCTCAGTACACATTTACATTTACCAAATTACAAGTATGCTCTCTCTTCGAGGTTTAAATGCTCGGGTAGGTCAGGGCCAAAGTTCGTGTTCTAATTTCCAGACCCTACTTTTAAATGCATTAACATTTGGGGCTGTGACTAATTCAGCGGGTAGATTGTATGATATTACATCCGCCATGATGGATGACCGCTGACCGATGACCGCTGATCTCACCGATGAGATTTTCACGATTTCTAAACGTATTGCACACCGCCTGTGTATAAGTTAAAAGAAGCCAATGGAGATGAGATCATTGGTTTGTTTTACGAATTTGAACTCCTAAGGTTATCAAAGATGACGATGTGTATAAAATAGACAAGGTCTTAAAAACGAGAGGGCGGGGTGCTAAGAAGGAAATTCTTGTGTCTTGGAAAGATTATCCAGCGAGCTACGATTCATGGATACTAGCAAATCAAATCGAGAACAAGGAAAGTATAAATAGCTTTTCAAAGAAAATCCTTTAATTTATCGTTTTATCTTGAACATGGATGAACAACAGTTTTACATCTTACTCCCCTCGAATGCTTCATTGGATGTTTTTGAGGATTATACCTTAACGAGTTACAGGGTGCATCTTCCAGAACTTGTACAACTGAGAGAGGAGAGTATGAAGTAGGACTCCATAGCATATGATGGCCACACACTTTTGTGACACGCATTGAGTATAAAGACAAAAATGATTTTTCGGATACGATGGTCATAGAAGCTGGTTATTATGATACAATATCTGACCTACTGCAGGTTGTCAACGACAAGTTTAGGGTTCAAGTAAACTCCAACATTGAGTTAGCGGGTAACACCACCTCAGAAAAAGTACGCGTATCCTTACGTGAAGGTTACAAGTTAGTTTTGGAAAAACAGTTGTCACAAATATTAGGATTTGGAGGCGGAAAGATTATGATTACCCAGTCCGTAGTAGCACCGTATGTGAATGATCTCAATGCTGTATTTCATTGTATTTACGTCTATGTGATTATTGCAGGATATCAGATGTTTTGAGATAAGAGAGCCAGGTTACTGAAAGTCATCCCTGTGGAAGGGAAACACGGGGACATTATCTACAAATCGTTTGACAACCCCATGTACATTTCAGTAGAGACAAAAGAATTTGAGAAAATCAAAATCGATTTAAGGGACGACGCAGGCAGGAAGATATCATTTGAACGAGGGAGAGTAGTTTGCAACCTACATTTTAAGGTAAAGCAGTTACCTTATTTGGCCTAAGAAAGAAAAACGAAAATGAACCAAAGACATACCTCATCTCCTGAAGCTTACAAGCTTTACTATCTCAACCAAGCACAGCAAAGAGGTGATGGACCATCCTCGCCTTTTTTTGGTGGAAAGCTTTTTCAGAGAGGTTATGGACAGGTACAAACTGGTGGAGGTTTAGGGTTTTTTTGGTAGTTTATTTAGAAGTGCATTTCTCTTTCTCAAGAGTGCATCCAAACAGGTGGGTGAAGTTGCACTGAAAATAGGGGTGAGCGTCATAAACAACACGCTTGCAGGGAATGACCTCAAAACTTCACTGCAAAACAGAATTCGTGAAACGGGAAAAGAGTTAAGAGGGAATGCCGCCACCCAACTGAAGGGCGTACTGAATTCTCAATCCGGTTCAGGTAGGAAGAAGAAAAAGCGAAAAGCCACGCCTTTAAACAAGCAGAAGAAGCGTAGGACTACGAGAGAAAGACAAGTGAAACAGAAATTGTATATAAGATCGAAGACAAGACTCAGTCATTCAGTTCGAGGAAGATGGGCAAACGTGTAACGTTTCAAGACATATTTGGTTCTAGTCGCTAGTTGGAAGACGAAATATCGCTTATTCACCCCAAATCATATGAGTGCACCATTGATGAGTTGGATCTGTTTACCATAAGTCCTACACAAAACAGCGTTTTAAAGAAAGTTGATGTGGAATTTCGCCCCCTTTCTACGTTGAACAGTAATACACCTATAGAATTCAGTATACCAGGAAATGAAGACTGCATACGCTTACCACACACCCAGCTTTATGTTGCGGGTACTATAAAACATAAGGATGGCACCGCCTTGGAGGCGAACGAAAGGGTTGCACCAGTAAACAACTTTCTTCATAGTCTGTGGAAACAGATCGATGTATTTTTTGGTTCGCCACGAGTTTCTAATCCTACGAATACTCAATCGTACAAGGCCTACCTCGAAACAGTACTTAACTTTGGCACAGGGGCGAAAGGATCTCAACTTCAAACGAGCATGTGGAATGAGGATACAGCAGGATCTTTTGATGATACCCGAGTCGCAGCTGAAGGAACAAACAAGGGTTTTAAGAAAAGAAATGACCTGATCAAAGAATCCACTGAATTTGAAATGATAGCCCCCCTGTTTGTCGATGCCTTTACGATTCGTAAATATCTTCTAAGTTTTGTGGGCATGAAAGTAAAACTCATTCCAAGCAGTCCCGAATTTTGCCTTATGTCTGGAGCAACGGGCAAGGAATATGTGATTAACCTAACCTCGGCCGTATTGAAAGTTCGCAAAATGGAAATAGCCCCTCACATCATCATGGCGCACGAAGCAGCCCTCATGAAATCTCCTGCCTGTTATACTATCCGTAGGACTGAATGTAAAGCTTTTACCATTCCAGGTACTACCCCGTCGATCACTAAGGATAACGTGCTTGATGGTCAAATTCCTAAACGATTTGTTGTTGGATTGGTAAGAGCTTCTGCAGTCAATGGACACTTGAAACAAAATCCTTTTGAGTTTAAGCTGTTTGGGATGTCTTCGATTGGTGTTTATATCGACGATGAACACGCTGGAGGAAAACTGATGAAGCTAAAATTAACAGCAAACGGGGGCCACTTCATTGAAGCATATCAAACTCTTTTTACGGGAACGGGAAAATTTCGTCTAGATAATGGAAACTCTATTACTAGATCAGATTACTATCAAGGGTATGGTCTATTTGTCGTTGACCTCACACCCGATGGATGTGACTCCCCCGAACTCTTGACTTTAAGACAAAAAGGAAACCTAACTTTAGAAATCGTATTCGATAGGGCACTGACTGAAGCTATAAATTTGTTTTGCTATGCAGAATTCGATAACATATAAGAGATCGATCGCTAAAGAAACGTATTGTACGATTTCACGTCTTAGAAATGAATACCTTGGAAATCATGAACGTTATGGAACAGGATATGAGAAGTAGAGACAAGTTTTGTGGAGTGTTCACGCTTCCAGAAGTCATTGAAAAATATCCATGAGGACTAATCGTGAACACAGATCCAAGCACTGAGATAGGAAGTCATTGGGTTGCAATGTATTTCCCTAATGAAACTGTTTCAGAATTCTCTTCCATTCATTTGGAAAGCAACCCTCATTTTACCATAGAGAATTCAAAACATTTTTAGAGAATCATAGTGCTGCATGGAAATATAACCCTCGCACGCTTCAAGGAACTTATTCTACAACGTGTGGACAATTTTCCATCTATTTCATTATGCAGCGTAACCGTGGGAAGTCATTAGAGATGTTGGTAAATTCCTTCAGTAAAAACAAATTCGTAAACGATAATCGTGTAATTGCTTTCATTAACAGGTATTTGCTTTTTAAGAAAAACAGTAATAAAACCCAGAAAAGGATAAAAAACTTCAAGTAGACACATCTCATATAAACAATGTAATCAAGCGTAGACATGTAGACAACAATTTGTAAGACAAAAAATGCTTTATTTCGAACAATAAAATGGAAAAAAAAAAAAAAAGTGTTACAACAGTTTTGTTTTTTAGTATTTTATCCAGTTGTTTGATAATCTTTTTTCTTTGTGGCGCCTTGCTTTGGGACTTCTCTTAGGTAGACTTCTCGGTGTTGTAGGAGGGGTGGGAGGTTTAAACTTTAACGCATGACTACGTCTTTTCTCGTTCCGGATAAGATATTGAGGCATATTTATGTCGGCCATGGATTCAGTAAATTGTTCCCACCCCTTTGGATTAAAGTTTTGTCGTGCTCTCAACTGATCATTTATCAAATCGACGATATTATATCCTTCGATGACTTGACTATCAATGCGTAATTCTCCTTTATCATCCCAAGAAATTTTATCAGGGTTGACTTTTAGTCTATTGAGCATAGCCTTTTGCAAGGTTTTTTTGAATTTTTGGGTACTGCGTCCACGATTTCCTGCACAGCCATAGGGGTTACTTTGAGAAGAGTTTTAAAACGAACATCCATCGTGTAAGCCGTCAAGTGAAAATGAGATCAATTAAAACAAAGTTAGTCATTCTTATAAGAAACTTTATTTTTTAGTTAAAAAAAGAGAGTTTATAACATGCTTTCTATGACAAGATCTTCAAGAATCTCTTTTTTTTTTCCAATAAAGTTGAGCTCCTAGTGTCTTTGTTATTATAGTTGGATAGTTCATGTTCGCTTATAGGCACGCTCAATTTCTTCGCATTCTCTTGGAAGATGTGCATCACCTTGTCTTTGTCCACATTTTCCAACGCTTCTTCCAGGTAACGGTAAACGCAAACATCTTTCTCTAGCATTAGGCAATCGTGGTGTTCCTGTGAAGGGTCAAATATTTCGCAGGCTTCACAGTATTTACACACCAATTGTCTAACGTCTCTGGCGAGCACGACTGCGTAGGCTTTCAATAATTCCTTCTTTATTTCATCTTCTTTTTTGCATGTGTTTGATTCCTTTCCCTTGTTCGATGACTCGAACTGCTCCAGATCTGACTCTTCAATGCACGGCAACATGTAATCTTCTTGCTGTCTATTGTTTACGAAGCCTGCAAAGGCTAAGGAGATGTCTTGTGTGAGGCTCACGAAGCTCTCGCCTGTTTCCAACACTTTATATTCCCAAAGAGTAAGTTCTCTACCGTCACAATTGAAACAGGTTTTTTCACAATGGTCAGATGCGACATATTTTTAAGAAACCTACTTGCCCCGTACGTGTGAATGAAAGAATCATATAGGAATGGTGAGAAATGGATTCTTGTAGGTATTGTGAGAGAGGGGCTGGTAAGGAGTTTTGCATTGATTATATCACGTGATCAGTAACCTTCATAAATAGACGTTTACGACTCATACCCTATCATTCCTCTGACTTGTAAAGTTAGAAAGTTAGCTAACGCTGAATTGTGTATGATGAAACTACGAAGCGGACGAGTGCTTAAATTTCAAGCGGCGGTACCTAACCTCAAATTGAAGAGAAAAGTCATTTTAGAGCTTCGTGAACAATTGCGAAAGATGAAAATTGTGATCAAGGAAGCTTGATTTAGCTTCTAAGTTTGCCAACCCATTCTTTTCTATGAATCCCTGGGAAACACTGTTGTTGAACCGATGTAAAGAACGCTATTGCTATGTCCCAGAGATAGAGGGAGGAAGTACCGTAGTGAAAGTTCCCATTACATATTTTAGCTTGCCTGCTCTTTATGAATATTTGGTTATCGAGTCTCAAGAGCGTTTCAAAAGCATAGAGCCAAATTTCAGAAAGGCGGTCCTCCTGCATAAAAGAATCTTTGCCGTGAAAGTATCCTGCGTACAAGAACGCTTAAGAGAGGAGAACAAACCAATGTAATCTTTACTCGTTCAATTAATTGCTAAATGGAATGCTTTCCAGCGAACATAATATTGTGTACATTATATTTATTTTTTTTGAAAGAACGATGAAAAATCAGATGGATGTTGTCTTTTTGTTATACACAATAAACTCGCGTGCCAAAATAATAAATACTTTGTCCATTAATTTACTCAACAGTGTAGGACAAAGAGCGCGTGCTCCCCCTTATTCCATCATCGCTTAGATTAGAAAGGGACTTATTGCTATGGTAACGAAAATTTCTTGTTTATGGACTAAGAATAATAATGACAACGCAAAGCGGGTTTACCATCCCTATTTTCTTATGGGGGGTATTACAAAAATAATCGTGTTAATATCTAAATAATATAGATGAATAAATAAATGAATAACCAAAAATACAAAATGACGACAATTGATATAAAATAAAATAAGAAATAGTTGAGGGGTAATTCGTTCCAGATGTGTCATTTGTTTGTTGTTGTGGTGAGATTTTTCCCCTCTGTGTCGGATCGTCTTCAGTTCTTACATTCTTCTGACGATAACAATGTACAACGTGTTGCTTTTCATACTTATCGTGCTAGGAAGGTTCAAATTTGGGGAGCCATGTATTTACCATTTTGATACAGAGTTTATTGACTGTTCTCATTTAAGCCCCACACAAGTACCACGCTTTTCACATCTGAAGGTTGGCTTTACTTCGTTAAATCTCCGCAACAATGGAATTCATATAGTAAACCTGACTCAAATACTTGCTGATCTACCATTACTGAGATACATCGCACTAAAAGGAAATCCCCTCAACTGCGCAGCAAGCAGAATATGCTATTCTGATATTGTAGTCGTGAGCAATTGTAAATGTGAGCAATCTACTAGTTCCTCGCTGGCCACGTCCACAGAATCCTCTTCTATCGAAACGACAAAATCATCTCCAAAACCTTCGACAGCGACAACAACGACACCCAAAGAAAAGAAACGTATGGGTTCTTATCCCACATCTTATTCCCTTACCGAAGCTTCTTCTACCGGAGCAACAATCACAGCTTCAAACAGGGAAACAACAGTAACAGCGACAATGAAACTCCTACACATTATAAGAAACATTTCTTCGTACCCTACAACACCACAATGATTGGCATCACGATTGCGGTCGTGCTACTGCTTTTATTCTTTATTGCTCTGGTTGTACTGTTTAAACGCCTTAGACACCGCCGCGGGCTTATGCGTGACATGGAACGGATCGAACTCCAAAGTTTGGACATAAACAGTCAACAAAACAGTGATGATGAAATTGTTTATGTGAGAGAGCACGCGGATTGAATGCTGGTAAACGTTGCGTTACTGTTCTGGTTTTGTGCATACGCGAGAGATTAAAAAAAATCAGTCATATACTGTATTTTATTATTTTTGAATACTGTATTTCATTTCAGTATTTATTATTTTTTATCAGTCTAAAAAAGTTTTATCAAGCGAACTAAAACAAACAAACAAACGCACAAAAAAAGGACAACGACCTGTTTTTAATCTATTTACAATAGATGATTAAAAAACACATATTTCCTAAGAAAAAACTAAATATAAATAAGTTCAAATCTCAGAAACCATGCCATATTCACAATATTTCATAGTTATCTATCTCTCTGTAAAAAGATCGATCTTCGCTTTCTTCTACGGTAGCATCATTCAAGAAGTCCAAATCTTCTTCATTATAAACTTTATCAGATTCACTTTCAGACTCAGAAGTT
Source organism: Actinia tenebrosa (assembly GCF_029948245.1). Lineage (NCBI taxonomy): Eukaryota > Metazoa > Cnidaria > Anthozoa > Actiniaria > Actiniidae > Actinia > Actinia tenebrosa. Next base: position 5,226,060 of record NW_028292572.1, on the reverse strand, counting down.
TGCATAATATCAATATCTGATTCAATATCTGATGCAATGTCACACGTCGCGTTTTCTGGATTTTTGTTTTCGTAAAGAAACAGTTCTCCTTATGACCTTTCGAGCTCCAGATCAGAGTGTACAGAGAATAAGGGCAATAAATTGATATCAACGTGAGGAGCATGTTTACGTTTTTCTCTTTCGATGTCAGGAGGAGACCAATCATATCCATAAGGTATAGTATCTTTGCCGCCATCAATCAATATTCGTTTGTCAAACACAACTCTATAGGTCTTTTCTTCTCGTTTGTTGGCAATCTTTCTCGTGATAGGTTGACGGGTGATCTTGTTTTCATTGACTATGAATTGTACCGCCTCTTTCGTAATCCTCTATCAATGCCTTCATACTCTCTAAGTTAATCAGTTGAGAATTTCTATGATTCAACTGAAATCCTCGCACCTTCACCACCGTAGCCCCATCGTTTGTACAATAGGCGTAATTCTTAGGTCCAGCACAAAAGAAGCGTCCAATATGCTGATTTGGCTGTAATTCGTTTGTGAGGTCTCCCAAATAATCAGAGGTTCCTGGCTCATACTCAACGTTATTATCTAGATTTTTGACGAAGACTATGCTATCTGTGTCTAAGTAAAGTGCTCTAGGACCTAACTCATGTATAACCCTATGGAACTCTAATCTGCCATATGCAGTCGTGAAAATAGCAATGAAAATATTACATCTATTATTTTCAGGCTCAAAGTCCTTATGCTTTTGATAAACCACTTCAATATCTTCTTCATTAATTAGGTGCAAATCCTGTACATTAATCTCAGCGCTGTGCATTAACTCAAAAAACCTCTGTGATTGAAAAAACGAATTCCGATTGTACTCTGTCTTTCCTTTCCCCAAATTTTCCCCATAAAGAATTTAGAGCTAATTTAGAAATTTGTCTAAGGCCGGGGTTCTTTTCGATCTTTTCAGGTCTTAACGCAATCCCTTCATGCGCAAAGTAATTAGCAATGTACTCTTAGCGCTGGCTCTCGGTTGTTACATCAGGATATTGTACTACCCTATAGTGTTCGTTCATGGAATCCAGCGCACGTACATAATCATTGAGCCTTTCAGGGGTTGTGAAAAATCCACATAACCCTTTCTTTTTACATATACACGCTGCGTCCCCCTCTTACTTTCGAAATGGGTCAAGCCTTGGCTTGGTGTGCAAAGGCATAACCATTTGTCAAGACTCACCATGATTATCTAGCTTTTGTGAACTTTTCTCGTAGGTATGCAAGAAAGTGAAATTCGCGCTTGCGGCGCTCCTTAAGTAGGATATGTATGTCAGAAGTCTTTTGTCGAGCTAATCTTACATAATCTCTGACTCGTATTCAGAGTACAGTATTCAGAGAACCACTTCAGCTAAACATTTGGCTGGTTCTAATATAAAAGGTAAGCTTCGTTGGGTGATTTTGAAAATATAAATTAAGATTTTGGAAATATTACCTTTTTTTATTGCTCGCCGGTCCTAGAGAACCTAGCAAAATAAAAGTTAGCATTTTGACATCACAAAGGATTGACTCTTTTTTTGTGCAGAAGTTTTAAAAGAAATTGTTGATTATATTGCTATATACTGTTATGATATTAAAAACACTATGCGAGGAAAATTGTTTTGGCTCTATATATAAGAAGAAGTTAAGAACTGTCTTACCCTAACTTCTCACTAAATACGAAATATATAAGAACCAGTTTTCTAGTTGTCAATCATTGAGGCTTAATTGGGCGTGGGAAAATAGTTTTATAGATTTCTCGTTGTCAATCATTGCATCTTTTAAGATTGAACGAGGGAAAATATAGCAATGCTTTTATTTCTGGGTGTACAAACTGATCGTTAACATTGATGGTTAGAAAAAACAAAACAATGAACCAGACAAAGAGCTTTCGCTGGGATTAACAGTACATGATCAGAATTTTCACTATAAATTTCATCTCATTTGATGATATATGCATTCGACCTAAGTCAACGTAACACAAGTCTAAAAATGCAGAACATAGAAATAAGTGAGTATGGAATTGAACTTTCGTATCCAAGACTCAAAATGATAAAAAAGAGATGCAAACGATATTAAGTCTAACCTTTTTTCCTTTTTTTACATCCACAGTTTGCGATTCACACGAATTATTCATTACAGATAATAAGACAGGGTTCTACACAGAACCCTGTGATCATGTCATTTGCATGGTGTGCTTTAAGTTCCTTCACGAAACAGGAATGTGCCATGTTTCGGAATGCAAGTAAGTACTCATGCATGTATCTCAAATTTGATAGCGTTAGATCAGATCATAGGAATGATTAAATATCTTCATTGCTCCATCGCTCAATACCTCCTGTCTCTTTACTTTCATAGGAACACTGGCATCACCCGCGTAAAGGGGTTCAATCAACCCCCACCAGAGGCAGTTTAAAAGGTAAAAAATTAATACTTTGTTCTTCTTTTTTAATAATACCAGTGAGGTACATTAGAGGGGAAATCCGAAGTTAGCTATTCATAACCGTTTTCTTATATTTTTTACTCTCTTTTTCTCTAGTTTCAGAACTTCAAGCTCAAGAATTATGGGAAAAAATCCATTGAATTAAATTTATTCAAAGATTTCAAAAGTTCTTCAAAACATTCAACAGGTAAAAATAATCCACTGACCTAGGGCATTCACCATTTTTCATACATCGGTTCACTGGTCAAGCACAAAGCATTCAGTCGAGGTTGCAAGGTTCAAATTTGAATAATCCTTTGAAAGTCCCTGGGCGCCCCGCTTGAGGGCTTTGTGTTTGACCAGTGAATCAATGTATGGAAAATGGTGAATAGTTAACCAGGGATGAACTAGTAGGGCAAGCCCAGGCAAAACCAAAAATTTGAATCATAAAAAAAATACATATGGCTCTTGTGTTTACTGTATTCCACAGACTTTGTTTGTACAGTATATGATGAACAATAAAGCATGCTTGAAGACTACTCTCTCAACACTAAGTCTCTTTGTCTTTGATTAGTATAAATTATGTACATAATTAGAAGTCAGTTACTATGAGAACAAAATAGAAAATCGTAAAATCTTACTTAAATAATGAAAGGAGTTGCAAGTAAACTTATTTTGTATTCACACACGGTTGATAAAAAATGATTTACCGGGTACAGAACCGGTGTGGTTTCGCAGGATGTGGTTCATCGTAGAGTAATTTAATAAAATAAACAGAGAATAGTAAAAGAAGCATACAAAGGCCATCAATATATTATTTAGTATGGTGTTAATCCATTTAAAGTTGGAGGGATATACGTTGGAATGATGACACATTTGAAGTAGCCGCGTAAATTGGAAACAAAACTCCCAAACGTTTCGGGTGTTTTAAGAAACTGAAGGGCGAAGTCGAAAAATCTAGTTGTGGCTAGATTTAAGACCTATAAAAAATATGTTCGTAGAACTCAATTAGGATGAAACAAAAGTAAAAAGTATAAAGAGTCTAATCCTTTAACAATTGGTTTTGTGATAGAAAAACTATATTTTATGAACAATTAGAACATTTTATCAGTATTAAACTTTGACGAAAAATATAGGTGGCGTCATCCCGATTGATATGGTGCAATCCAGCAAACTAAAAATAGGGTCCGTGACCCCTCCGGTAGAAACATGGGGTAGTAAGAATAGCTACGACATCACCTCCTCGTCCGCCTCATCGCGCCTCACTGAAGAGGCGTAGAACCGCCATTTTATATCTACTTTGGAGCATAACAGCATAGTTAATGAAGCGGAATGGTTGGGAAACCTATTGTTCTATAGAGTTTCCAAGCCATTCCACAGTCCATTAACTATGATAACAGCAATCGTGGCTTACGACAGCTCTTTTATTTCTAAACCGCTTTTTCGAAGGATGATGAAGAAGGACTCTTAGCCGAACAAAATCGGCGCAGCCAACTCTAAAGATTGATGTGCATCGATTCTTAGTTCCTCCAAGAAGACTGATTGTTTGGAGCACCTAAAGCAATAAATTCAAAATATATTTGCTTTACATCGAACAAAGGTAACTTATTTGCTAGTTCATCATACGTAATCTTCAATCTAATAGCAGGCGTAGCTCAGATGATTAGTGCGCGGCCTTCAGAGCTAGAGGTCCATAGTTCGATCCTCAGGAACTCCACGTCTGTTTCGACTTCTCTCTGTTCTGTGTAGCTTTAATTAGCTTTAAATACCCGTAAAAAGTCGCACTGATAGTAAGAGGGGGTAGAGGGCGCATCTTCAAGCGCATTAAACATGAGCCCTTGGCGCGGGAGAATTGGGCAACCACTCCCCGCGTTATCGAAGTAAAATAAATTACCTTGTTTTACCTTTTAATAGAATGCGTTGAAAGTACTTTGTGATACCTAACTTCATAGGAAAAATAATCTTCAGCACAAATTTAAAATGCTACCAAGATATTTGATTATTTTTTAATCTTCTGTGAAAAATAAGGGATGATCAATTAATTTATTTTACGTCAAATATGACTTATTTTTGACAACTTTCCATGTTTACGTTGTTCATCTTGATTCTCAAGGCTAAAAGAAGTCGGGGACACCCATTTTGTGTTTGCTTATTTTACTCCTATTATGATGTTCTTTCGTCGTGCAAAATTTTAAAAAAAATCCGACGATGGGACCTTTTTCCCATGAACATCCTTAGTACTTGATTGAACAAATCTTGGTTAGTATATCGATCTAAGCCTTCACGGTACAACGACTCAAAGCTAGCTAGATACAGTTAATGTCATTAACGTTGTCCTCTGAAAAAAGACATTTACCCATTTACACATTTAGACTAAAAGATATATCACGTGTTTCATTGTGTATTCTTTGCCTCGTGTGCAGCAGCCTGAACATTAAATGTAAAATTCAACTCGTGAATCGAAAATCCAGAATGTCCCGACCATTTAGTGAGGATTTACGATGGAGAATGGTATTTCAGCGTTTGTTTTATGCCAGGACGTTCGAGGAAACACGTGATATTTCTTTTAGTCTAAATGTGTAAATGTGTAAATGTGTAAATGTGTAAATGTGTAAATGTGTAAATGTGTAAATGTGTAAATGTGTAAATGTGTAAATGTGTAAATGTGTAAATGTGTAAATGTGTAAATGTGTAAATGTGTAAATGTGTAAATGTGTAAATGTGTAAATGTGTAAATGTGTAAATGTGTAATGTGTAAATGTGTAAATGTGTAAATGTGTAAATGTGTAAATGTGTAAATGTGTAAATGTGTAAATGTGTAAATGTGTAAATGTGTAAATGTGTAAATGTGTAAATGTGTAAATGTGTAAATGTGTAAATGTGTAAATGTGTAAATGTGTAAATGTGTAAATGTGTAAATGTGTAAATGTGTAAATGTCTTTTTTTTGGTGGACAACGTTAATGACATTGACTGTATATAGATAAATCTTATTTACCCTCGGCTTAAAATGAGACTGGGTAGGTCTTTAGCAACAGACATGCTAGTATGCTGAAAACTAAATAATTGAATTGTTTTAAATTAGAAATTAAAATAAATCAATAAATAGAATATTTTTATAAACTATATTATATTCCATATTAGTTAAAACAATTATTCGGTGAATATTCGCTGATATTCACTTCGCCTACAGCTAAAAATTGCTATTAACATATTTATACAAGTGAATATGATAAATCCGGCGAGCTCATTGGTCACAATTTACGTGTTATGCTGCTATATTGACCTACAGGTGAATTAACGCGCGCACGCGCACCGTCTTTTGTCCATTTGTGCCGCTTGCAGAGACAAAAAAATTGATGATAGTTTTTTCGAAAGCTCCGGTGATAGACAATTAGAACTAAATATCAGGGTGGATATTTCATAATTTCGACACGGATGGCGTTTCGGTGAGAGCGCTAGCCTCTCACCAAGGCGACCCGGTGCTTTGGGGGGCTTTTCTTCAGGTTCTTCGATTTTCCTCCCTCCGCAAAAACGATCTTCTAAGTTCTAATTGGAATACTATTTCTTCTTGTTTTTGGCAAGACGAACATTTTGCACTTGTCTAGGTTCAGAGAAAGACCGCAGTCACGCAACCATTTGGATGTGATAGCCAACTCGTTTACAAGTGCGGACTGGAGTTAACTAGGATCCTGATGACTGAAAGGTATCTGATTATCATGGGCATAGCTGGATAACACTGTAACAAAGTATAACAAGTCGTTTAGGAAAGTGTTAAAGAACAAGGGGCCCAACACAGAGCATGTGGGACTCCTCTGAATATTTCCCTAGTGCCTGAGGCCCGGTTCATACGTCGAACTTTTCATGAATCGAACCTAACACGTTGAAGATCCGTACCTATATTCTAGCTACTATACTATACCTATATCCGTACCTATATTCTAGCTACTAAAATATTGAATCCACTAAATTAAAGTCCCGATTTTGAGGGTATAAAGTTGACACGCTGGAAATAATAGTAAAGTCCAAGGAAATATTCATCGCTTAATATTTGGAAAACGCTGTCATACATTTTTTTCATATTGCAATATGTTGGGTGCCTTGATGAATACTATCGACTGGTGCAAGTCGCTTTGAAAGTTTAGGTCTAGTTTTTGAGAAAATAAGCGGTAAACGATTTCTATGATGTCAACATTACGTCATAATGAAAAGGCCGCTTTGAACTAATTTATCATTTTTGAAACCTTTAATCCTTTCCTGACATTGTGTGAAAAGCGCTTGCAGATCGAGTCATTCAAGATGACGTTGTAGCTGTTTCAATGCGGCTAGGTGTACCAGACCAAAACTACCCAGAGCCTCCTTAATATGATAGAAATTGGAAAAATTTAACCTTAAATTGTAATAATATTTAATATGCCGAAGTAGCTTGCAATATACACAAAATGGATATAATTAAAATCTAAGATGATAATTTAAAAAAATCTAACATCAATATTAAGTTATTGATTGTTGTTATACTATTAGCAGTGCGCACTTGGTCAGGTAAAGCGTTCCATATTTTTGCAGCAGTGTAACGCCAAGATTTGAGACCATAGGTAGTATTGTTTCTTTTCGGTACCTCCATAATATGATTCCCTCTAAGGTTATAATTATTTGATCGTTTCTGTAATAGTTCCTTGGAAACTTTATGACCATGAGCTACTTTGTAAACACTGGTAGTCATTTTCAAGATTCTTTGATTTAACGGAGACAGCATGTTTAGTTGTTCAAGTAGCAGATCATAAGCAGTCGATTTATCACCTGTCACAAAACGAAGAGCGAGTTCGTTGAGTTTTTCTAGCTTGGTTTTGGCCTCTTTTGGCACAGTGATGCCAAGACTCAGAACAATGAGTTGAAATGTGGAGCAATAAAAGCATGATAGACATCTTTCCTAGTCTCCAATGGCAACATCTTCTTGAGGCGATCTGTCGACCAACTTCACCAAGTAGCTCTAACTCATCTTTGACAAGAATGGTAATGTTTGCATGTCTGCATGTGAGCACGGGATTTCTATCTGTTTTGCCAAAAGTGATAGCTTGATATTTTGAAAGATTCCTTTTCATTTGATGATTTTTGTACCACTTGTCCACATTTTCCAGATCTAAGTTGATGGCTAATTCCACATCATCGATATTTTCAGCTGGCTTGAAAATTTGAGTGCCGTCAGCTTATGAAAATAATGTACTACGTTCTATAATATAGGATAAGTCGTTCATGAATACTCTTTATTATATGACAAGGCTATGACTGAGCGTACGTACTTATGATCTTTTAAAACATTCAAATCTTCGTTACAAAAATATTTCTTGATAAAAATCGTCGAAAAACCTTAATAGATTATTATAGATAACTGAAAGTCACTGGCATTTAATGTAAAACTTATCATACAAGCGACAACTCTTTTGATCAAGGCTCTACACGGCACTAGTTGATCGATTTTATACGACTAGAAAAACTAAAACTAAAACTATGTAAAAGTACGAACTAAAGTTCAGTAAATGAAATAAAGAATTAACGTAAATTTGTTATTTCAGTAAGCTTACAACGTAAAGTTTGAACTTACCTGAATCGATCGGGCGGAAATGCCAGTGGTTTCTTTCTTTAACATTTTAAGCAGTTTTCTAGGCTCATCCGCTCTTAAGTAAAAGAAAAATGTCATCCTCACTTGAATTTGAATGCATTTGTGGACAGGAGAGTCGGCAGTACCTTTTTTAAATGAGTTGAAAGTGTTCCGTCTTCATGACTTCAGCCATTGTGCATATGGCGGCCTGCTTCAAACAGTCAAAACGTTGAAAAGTGACACTGAAAAAACTATCCATGTTTAGTAAACCGTAATTTTTCAAAGCTTCTCATTCATTTCTGGAGAGATTTTGAGTTTTTTTTCCCATTAAGAGATAGGAAAACAAACGGAAGGCTGTAGCTTTTTTCATCTTGGTTGTGAATATCTTGAAGTCTAAAGGGAGTTTCAAGTACGACAGTTTTCTCCTCAACTCATGTTGAGTTCTTGAGGTCTTCTTTTGATGCCTTTTTTGCTTTGCATTCACATGTTTTGCAAAATAAAGCCTCACTTTTGTTAACTAGTATTTCAGAAAACTTTGAACTATAGCTAAATTCAAAGTAAGCTAAAACTTCTCTTTCTGAGCAACTCAAACACTACAGGACTACAGGCACGTACAGGAAGCCCTTCCAATGCAATTCTTGTTTGACATGCGCTGTCAACTTTACTTTTTGTTGCTTCGCCTCTTTTTAATCTCAATGCCTTGCCATATAATAAATATCTTATTAACTTTGTTTGCTCTGTCCGTACCGTAAGTTATGGATCCTCGTTTTTTCCTCTTTTTTAGGGCCCGCGCGCTAAGCGCTTGGGCCATAAGGCAGTTTATCATATGACCCGTACGGCCCTGCTCGCGCGCTCTAATAAAACCATTGGAAAACGTCACGTGATGGGGGCCGGACGGGTTGACGTAAGCGGGCCGGAAAAACCCGTCCGGCCCTGCTCAAAATCCGTCCGGCCCTCTTCGGATGTAACCATTAAATTTCATTTAAAAAGAAGCTAAAATGACTGACAATTTAAGCGAACACGACGAAAGCGAATTCTACTATCCAGACGAGATATCTGACACTGAACTGGCTCAGCAAGCGACATATTTTGAGTCAAATCTGCTCAATGACGGTGAAATACAGAAATACATCCGAGCACAACAGAAAACAAGTACAATCAACAAAACTAAGTATGACATGAACGTACTGAAGCGCTTTTTACAAGAATGTGGTGAAGAAAGAGAAATTGAGAATATCCCTCCGCCTCTTAACTTGACAGTCTTCTTTCCAACTTTTACATAAAGGCAAAAAAAAAAAAGACAATACTTTGTACAAACCTGATACAATGTCGTCCTTCTCAAGAAGTATCCAGCGATACCTCGACGATAAAATTGCAAAAGTAAACATCTTAAAAGATGAAGAGTTTAAGCTTTCCAGACAAGCCTTGATGTCCAGACGACGAGAATTAAGAAAAGAGGGCAAAGGAAACAAGCCAAATGCTACTGCTCCTCTGACAAGCAAAGATATTGATGCTATTTTTAATGAAAACGAGTTTGGAGTCCATGATCCAGAGATCCTTTCCCGTACTACGTGGTTCTTGATTACTTTGCATTTTGGACATAGAGCACGACACGAAGCGAGACAGCTGAAGTTTGGAGACGTACTTTTGAAGAAAGATGAAATAAATGGCGAAGAGTATGTAGAGTGGTTCCAAGAAAGAAAAACTAAAACCAGACACGGCGATGAAAATGAACACCAGAGAGCTTTCCGACCAAGAGCTTATGAGAGCGGCGACAAGAAATGTCCTGTGGCCTGCTATAAGCAGTTTGTTTACAGGCGTCCCGAAGAAGCCAAAAGTCCAGAAAGTCCGTTTTTTCTTGCTATAAATCATAGAAGGATGCCAAATGATCAAGTTTGGTTCCTAAACAGACCGATGGGAAAGAACAAGATTGGCGAATTCCTGTCTCAAGCAACAAAAGATTTGAAGTTCACGAAGTCAAAAGCCGGTAAAATTACCAACCATTCCGTACGTAAAACTGGTATCACAACACTCCTGGATGCTGGTGTTCCACACAACATTGTCGCTCAACTGAGTGGCCATAAGAGCCTTAAAAGCCTCGACAGTTATGCGGTTGCCTCTGAGAGCCAACAACGAAACATGTCGAAGATACTGAGTGGTGTTGAGAACGTCAAGCACGAAGCCAGCAGCAAGCAATCATGTCTCCCAGCGCAACCGACTACAAGTTCAACTGCCGCTGCAGGTTCTTTTTTTGGGGGAGCAAACAATGGAGTATTGAACATTCAGAATCTTGTTCTTTCAGGTCATGAAGAAAGCTCTAGTTCGTGTCTGGTCAAACCCAAGAAACGTCGTTTTATGATCGAGTCAGATGAAGAAGACTAACTAAGTCTAAAAACGTTGAAATTTGTCCATGAAAATACTTAGAGTTGACATAGACATTCTTGAGTTCCCAAGCTGCTATTTTTTCCCGACTTTTGACCAAATAGCTATTTGCGAATAAAACAACTTAAAACTTTCAATGTATTAAAAACAATTTTACTTCTTGAAATGTGCCTCGTGTTAACAGTGACTGTTAAATGGCTTCTTTTCAATCAAATAAAAAGGAATTCTCCTATTGGTTCTCGTTTACGCGCGCTGTATTTATCAAGTTTAGCAAGATCTTTCAGCCTTTTTTTACGATAAAAATTGGGTCATATGAAAAAATGCTTATTGACTGAGTTGGGTCGGGCCGGACGGGAAAATATTTGGCTCTTGGTCATTTGTACGGACCTCGCTGCGCTCGGTCCGTACGACATGACCTCGAGCCAAATATTTTCCCGTCCGGCCCTCCCACTCAGTCAATAAGTACATAGTAAAAAACTCGGTCATAACTCATAATTACGGTACGGACCTCGCACTCGGTCGATGAGAGCTATGTACTCTATATCCCATGCAACATTTGCGTTAATTATCTAATCGATCCTTACTTCTTACAAAAGAGCTTAGCCATTTTATCTCCCATTCTGATTTCTGGACATTTGCATATTTAGATTTTTGCATTGTACTGAGTAATTCTGTAAAAGGGTCATTGTTTTTGAAATTCATCAACTTCCATTACACTCTATACTAGGTGGAATGCTTGTAATGTTGTTCAATGTTTTCTGTTGGCAGGTATAGTTGCCATGGATTTATCAAAAGATTCTTGCTCTAAAAAACCCAAGGAAGAAGCAGGATTTTTTTCTCTTTTATTTCTATCATGGATGAACAATCTTCTATATACTGGTTATAAACGGCCTTTGCAGGATAATGATTTGCACGAGTTATCAGATGACCATTATGCCGAAGAAATAGCAGAACAAATTGACGATGAATGGGAAGATGAGGTCATGAATGCCAAGAAGAGTAGATGACAACCTCGTCTATGGCGAGCGGTGCTTAAGATATTCCCATTGCAACAATATGTGTATTTCCTGGTATTGAAATTTATGCACACAGCCATGGACTTCATATTTCCAGTTCTACTTTGGTTTTACCTCAGGACTCTCAAGGAGGATTTCCAGCACTACCAAAAGTATGCTACTCTTTCTGCTGCTGGGATCAGTGTTGCTGTATTAATTCGAGTGTTTGCCGGCAAACATCATGATCTTCAAACAAGATCTATGGCAATGAATCTCAAAATAGCATTGATTGGACTAATCCACAAAAAGGTATCCATTTAGCTATCTTTACGAGTGTATGCTACAGTGAGGACACTCGAACCGTGAAAACTTCGAGTTCTTCAGGATATTATCCCCTAACTTTCTACTTTTCCAAACCCTCTAATATGAAGTGACACACTGAGTGATCAAAATAAACCCTTTTTCAATTAATTGGCTCAAGAGATGATGTACAGTATGCATTTTTTTATCTGGACAAAAAAAATTTTTTAACAATTATTCGCCGAAGGCGAAGTGAATATCGGGTAATATTTATCGAGACGCGAATATTGGAGCGGCGAGGTAAACATTCTCCGATATTCACTTAGGCTGAGGCTAATAATTGTTTTAGTATAAATACACAGATGATTCTTATAAAAAAAGAAAAAATTTTAAGATAAAAGACATTATTTTCCGGTAACAGCAACAAAGCGGCTGGCCGCCATTTTGGATTTTCGCTGGAGGTGATTATCGTGTGATAGTGTGAGTTTCTCGACCAGTCAGCGCGCGAGATTCTCAATAATCACCTCTGTATTTTTACTAAACTGTTATAATGGTTCGAGTGTCCTCACAGTAAAGGGGTACTCCACCCCAGTCCACTTTAAAATAAGATATTTATAAAAGAAATGTTTCGATAAAGTTTGACTGGCAAATTCCAAATAGATTGAACAATAAACTATGTATTTTAATTAAAGTCAATAATTTGAAGAAAGAGTTGCAGCATTGCAATAATATACATTGAAACAATATACTCCACGACACGAAGTCATTCTGTAGAAAAATTTCATGGAACTTTTTAAGAATGGGCTGTAAACTATATGCCCTAACTGCAACTAACTGCCGCTCTATTACATGCCGACAGTATTTTGCGACCATTTGTTTCAATCTTTGAAGTTCAATTGCACCAAAACTATTTGGCATTTGCCAGCCAAACTAATTTGTCAACGTTTTAGTCAAATAGTACCTTTATTTAAAAGGGGACCCATTCCAGGAATTGAGTTCCCTACACATTAACAGCTACAATTGTCTTCCCTAGAAGACCCCAAGCGATCTATGCGAAACGCTTTCAAACCTATGCGTAGATCCCTTACTCGCGGCGACCCTACAATTCCTGGTTACGTTTAATTTAAGATTCTAAGCTCAGCCATGAAAAATGCACAGTCAAATCAGAAACACCTTAAAGAGTCGGTGTTAGACGGATTTTCGCCTCTCACTATGCAAAACGAAACTACAGAAGAGGTCAGGGGGCATGCTCCCAATTCCTTTTGAAGGATCTAGGCATGTACTTTAATTTGCAGCTAGTATAAAATAAGATCAATAACACAACAAATCAATACTGTGCTTTGTTATTCAACTTACAGGTTCTGCAATCACAACGCTACATCCTGTCTTCAGTCACAACGGGTCACATCCAAAACCTCATGTGATGTGCAAAGAATGGAAGAGTCGTACATGGTGATATCATACTTGATAATGACGCCATTCAATATTGTCATGTCATTGGGCGTGTTGCTTTTATTCATTGGTTGGCAGTCTTTATGTGGTGTTATACTTCTTCTCTTTTTTGTTATTTTCTCCTTTTCTATGGCCAAAAAGTACGCCACGTTGCGTAGAAAGCAAGCTGAGTTGACAGATCAGCGCCTAGGTATTTTGCACGAAATCGTCTCAGGGATTCGAGCTGTAAAGACTTACGCTTGGGAACAGAGTTTTATGAACTTGATAAAAGTTGTGAGAAGGTAAGTTGACTTGTATATATTGCTGTAATCCGATCTCAAACTGAAAAAAAGCAAGATTCTGTGAGACGACATTTGCTATTTTAAATTAAGACTGCTTCAATAAATTCAGGGCGTCTAGTAAAATGAACATATGATATGATATGAAGATATGTGAGAACTTCAAGGCAATCCATTCAATGGTAATATTTGTACAGTGCGTAGTTTTATATGCTTCAAATTTTGGATCGAATTTTCAAGCGGCGCCATAACATTTTTTATACTCTAAACTTTCTTTCCAAATTTATACGCAGGCTGCATAAGTACTAGATGGTAAGATTCAGAAAAATTTCAGAAAAATCGTACCTGAGAATGAGGAGAAAAAAAGCCAAAAACTAAAAATAACACTGTTTGATTTTCGGCCGTAACAGGCTAAACACTTAAAAAATCGTACAATAAAATACACTGTTAGAATCTAGGATAATTAAAACACATTTCAAAAGTTTATTTAAATTGACGCACTAGTTTTGCGTAGCGAGCAAGAATCAAATTGTCCAAAATTCGCTCTGAATTAGATTCATTGGATCCATCTTTAGCATCCACCAAATCCTGAATCTCTCTTACGAAATGATTTCTCTGTATTCCTGAAGTAATTGCTATCAAATATATTTAGGCACTGCCTAAAAGCGGAGCTCCCGATACGCAAGTCACAGGGAGCCCAATTTGAATGAATGTGGAAGATAAAATTAAAATCGGAAAAAAATCTTCAATTTTTTTTTCAATATTAAGATAATGTCTCCCATAATAAAAAACATGCACTGAAAACGAATCAAAATTCACTACATCGTTTTCTTTGCGCGAGAATACTCTCCAACTTATATGAATTTTGTACACAACTCACCACCAACCCCCCCAGGGGCTAGTTTTTTTCTTGGAAGATTCTTTTCGACAAAGTTTTCCAAGGCCGACAGTTTTAGGCTTTGAATCTCTTTTTCTTAAAACAAAAAACAAAAACGAAAGATAACTACATATAATCCAATACAATATCAAGTTTACTGAAATTTTGGAGATTTCCGAACTTTTATGGACAAATCAAGCCGGTATCAATTAAGCCTTTAATTATATAGCTTCTCATTAATCCCATATAGGTAACTGTCCAATTATTTTCCTAATTGGACAGGTCTTGTTGATATGGGATTAATTAGGCAGCTATATAATTAATAGGTAATGGGATTTCATGCTCCCCAATCAAGAAATAATTCTCGAAATATTCCTCTGACTGCCAAATTAGACTCGGCCTACGCCCTCATCCAATTTTGGAAGTCCTCCGAATTTTCCTCTTCCAATTATGCATGGAGTCCTATTATTATTTTTTATTATTATTTCCCAGTTTTTGACGATTTTCCTTTCACATCAGGCTTGCTTTTCACGTCATGCATTCTTTATCTTTTTCAGGAAAGAAATTGACTTCGTCGTTCGCAAAACCATATTCTACTCACTAAATACTTCAGTTAATGATACTTTCAATGAGGTCACGACGCTGGTAGCCATAGTAGCATTGATTTACTCAGGAATTCATCTTTTTTCCTATCATATATTTACTATGGCTACGATATTTCAAAATCTAACTAACTATATAACTTATAACATCGATTACTGCTATCGTTATATTCAAGACATAACATCTCATTGCAGAGAATAGAAAAGTTCTTGTTAGAAAAAGACTTGGATTTTGAACTAGAACTCAGTCTTTTTGAAGCTTCAGATCAAGTTTCAGGTATGACTAGCAAAATCGATAACTGTATGATGCTAAAAGGCCTATCAGCAGCATGGAGCACTAGTCAGCAAAATGTGATTCATGATATCACTCTCAAAGTTAGTCCACATCAGTTGATGGTTATCACAGGTCCTGTTGGCAGCGGAAAGTCTTCTTTACTGATGGCTATGCAGAGAGAGATTCCCATAACATCTGGAAAAATTTCATTTCATGGTAAGATGGCTTATGTTTCACAAGTACCTTGGACATTTTCTGGGACGGTGCGTGATAATATTGTCTTTGGAAAAACCTTTGATAAGATGAAATATCAAAGGATTCTTGACCTTAGCGGTTTGCAGAAGGATATGAAAAGATTCCCAAAAGGAGATCTAAGCATGATTGGTCAACGTGGTGTCGTCCTGAGTGGTGGTCAGCGGTCTCGTGTCAGTCTAGCACGCGCAATGTATTCAGAAGCAGAGATAGTTTTACTTGACGACCCATTGAGTGCCGTGGATGCTAAAGTTGGTCAACAGATCTTTGAAAAGTGTGTTTGTGAAGAGTTGTCAGGTAGTCTTAGAATTCTAGTTACACATCAGTTGCAGTATCTTCCTCGAGCCGACTGGATAGTTATAATAAAAGATGGTCGTATTTAAGACCAAGGATCGTACGAGGAACTAAAAGCAAGAGGAATGACACAACAGGAACATGTAATTGAAGTTGCTGCAAGTAACAATTCTGCTGCTGATAGAGCAGCGTTCATTCGAACCTCGAAACACGAAGAACCAGATGAGAAAGAATCATGCGACCTGGTGGAAGAGGAGGAAGAGAAAGATATTGGTCACGTGACATGGCGCCTGTACTGGTCTTTCTTTAGAACTGGATCCAACAGTGTGTCTATATTAAGCTTTGCCTTCTTCTACCTACTCGTACAAGGTACTAAGAACTTTGAGTGACATTATTTCTTTTTACAAGACTTGTGCATCATTCCGAGGGTAGAACTGTTTGTATATAATAGGGGAAAGTATAGAGGCTTTGCACCACCACGTGATGGCAGCCATGACAGTAGGCACAACAATAAAGTCTTTCTCCCTTGGGAAACTGAATTCTTTCTAATGTAAATCGGATTAGACCAGATTCAATTGTTCCTGCCTCCTGTAATGGCTGCCATCACGTGATGATGCAAAGCCTCTATAGGGGATGCTCCTTGTTTGTCAAAAATGAACATAACCATACAACTACTGGCAACAAGCAAGCCAACAAATGACCCGGCCAAATACCCAGCAAACCATTGGACTAATCTTTAAAACCGCGCCCTCCCCACCACGAGAAAAAACTGACAATGCAGTTGTGTATGTGACGCAATCAACACTCCCAAAAGCGATACTGAGTCGTAACTATCTTTGTGGGAAAAAGTAAAATGTTAACTCTCCATTCTTTTGAAGGTGGTCTAGTACGAAAATTGTTCGAATTTTAATTCGGTTAAAACTTTACTGGAATAATCCTTAAGGGTCTAATAATAACTGATTAAAGTTTGTTGTTGATATTCCGATGGGAAGTATTATAGGTTATTAAAATTTTTTACAGAGTTTGTCTACTATAACACCAAACATCGCTCTATACATTTCTTTGTCTTTTAATTTTTATTTTTTTGATCAAAATATCCGCTAGTTTTATGCTCAGTATTGAGGAAAAGAGACGAAACAATTGATTGTTATCACAAGTAATGTGCGGTTAAGTCCCTCAGGCGACCTTTGGGCATCTATAGAAATAAAAGAAATCCTTAAGTTATTAATGAAGAAATGTAAGGAGCGATGTTTTGGTTTTGAGTAGATGACCTCACAGACCCTATAAACTTTTGTAAAGATAATTCTTCCAGTCGGAATATCAAGACCAAACTTCAACTAGTAATTGTAAGACCCTTCAGGGGCGGATCCAGGAAGGGGCAAAGAGTGGCTGCAGCCATCACCCTCTTCAGAACGTTGGTTAGATTTCTTGAAGTGGAATAGAAAGCATATTTTTCAGCTGAACTAAATTTTGAACAATTTTCGTACTAGATCCTTTATTACTTTGATATTTTTCATTTTCATACTTTTGCTTTCTCACTTTTCCCCCTCAAAGCATTCATTTTTGCTACAAGCATTTTTCAAGCATTCCTGGCTAACATGTCCTACAGCGCACAGAGGAACTCGAGAACCGTTTTGGAATATTTTGGTCTGGTGTGCGTATCGTTTGGTTTGGTTACCCTACGAAGTTTCCTTTCCTACTACCTCGTAATCAAGTCATCTAGAAACCTTCACGCAAACATGATGGAAGCAGTGATCAAGTCTCCAGTGCTGTTCTTTGATACCAATCCAACGGGACGAATAATGAATCGCTTTTCAAGAGACATTGGCATCATTGATGATGAGCTTCCTAGACGATATGGTACGGCTTTGCCGATTATCGTCAAGTGCCTGGGAGTGGTTGTGATGACAACAGTCGTCAACTTGTGGTTTCTGCTAGTAGTAATACCACTTGTAATACTTTCTTATTATTTCTCTTGCTATTACCTCAAAACATCTCGTGAGCTGACCCGAATGGTAGCAATTCGCTACAGTCCCGTGTATTCGCACATCACTGAAACAATAAGAGGGCTAGAAGTCATTCGTACGTCGCATAGGGAAGAATGGTTTGTCAATGAATTGATCAGGTATATATTTTATTCTATCTAATATTAGCAACCTACTCTTGGTAATGATGAAGAAATTTATTTTTGTTAACATTTATTAACATGTAATAAACATTCGTACTTTCAGACTTCAAAACCAGCACACCAAGGCTTTCTATCTGGTTGTCGCCTCGAAACAATGGTTTGCACTTCGTTTTGATATCCTGGTCGCATGTATTGTCATAGGCGTGGCCTTCATTGGTTTGTTTGCCATTGAGGACAAAGGTAGAATGCAAAATGTCATTGGTATAGAAGGGGATGGACGTCCATGATAAACCAGCAACGTTTTAATGCAATTACTACCTATATACCAATATACATAATATACATTAAAAATGTCGTAACAATAATCTATTTTGCATACTCCCAAATTTAAGAGCATTATATAGTTACCATGCTATCAAAAATTGTTGTGGAATGAAATCGTTGCCTACAAATAATGTTCCGCCGCAACAGAGTCCTGTGAATATCAACTTTGTGTTGCAAAGCCATCAGTAAGTCTACAAAATTTTGTTTTTTCAGAATATCTGATATATCTGTTTATTTCTTTTTTCCGTACAGCTTTGGTAGGTATGCTGTTAACCCTAGCAGCATCTCTTCTTGGATCAGTTGAGTACGCACTACGCATGGCATGCGACTTAGAAAACAACATGACGTCAGTCGAGAGAGTCATGACGTATTGTTCTCTTCCATCAGAACCAGGTTACAACAGACAAGATATTAAGACAAAAACCTGGCCTGAACAGGGTATGCTTAAACTACAGGACGTGTCTCTACAGTATGTACAAAATGGGATAAAAGTGTTGGAAGATATCAACTTACTAATCCAACCGAGAGAAAAAATAGGTATCGTAGGACGTACAGGAGCAGGCAAGTCATCCTTGATAGCTGCCATTTTACGTATGCCAGAGCCTCAAGGACGGGTTTTTATTGATGGTATAGACCTGGGTACCATTAATATCCAGACTGCACGGACATCAGTAGCTGTCATATCCCAAGACTCTTTTCTTTTTTCTGGACGTCTTAGAAGAACTTTGGATCCATTTAATAGTTTTACAGATCAACAAATCTGGACAGCACTTGAGCAGGTCCAGGTGAGTGAAATGGTGTACAACATTCCTGATCAACTAGATTACTACATAGGAGAGTTTGGAACTGGTTTTAGCGCAGGTGAGCGACAACTTCTTTGTCTTGCAAGAGCTTTACTAGAGAAACGTCAAATAATGATCATGGATGAAGCAACAGCCAACGTAGACTACAAAACTGACCAGTTAATTCAACATGTTATACGAAACCAGTTCAAGAACCAAACGGTACTAACCATAGCACATCGAATCAACACAGTTATAGACTACGATAAAGTAATAGTTATGGACCGAGGTCATGTGATGGAGTACGATAATCCGGTGGTGCTTGCCGAGAAAAGGGACAGCATTTTTCACGAACTTTTGAAGAATCAGGGAACATTGACCAAATAGATAAACTTACTTTTTGTACCAGCCTGCATTTTGTGTAGAGAGGGAAATCAAGAGGTTTCTTTGCCTGCTTGAGTTGTTATTTTGTTAACGCTAGTCGTGGGCCTTATTTTTGAAATGGTCTCTGGCAGACTGGTAGTATAGGAAATCATATGGTTCCAAGTGCAATTTTCAACAATTTTTTGAAAATTTGAGCAAATGAGTTTTTCATACAAGACTGCGCTCGTTGCGCTCAGTGAGCCCGTAGAACGATAGGAATTTGCAGTCAAATTTCTCCTGAATTGAACAAGAAAACTTTACCCATATGATCCTTTTGTTATTAAGGACGGTGGTGTAGAATCATAATAGTGAGGGGTACTTTAACGTTGACACTAATGACGTAAGCATTTTTTAATTGGATTGGTTTTGCCAATGTTCTTGAGTATATATTTTTAGTTTATTTCTACTAAATAAATGAATAAATAAATAAATAGATCATTTACACTTGTATCGCTTATCGCACATGTATAAACATATTCAAATTTGAGCGCTTTACACCAAGAATGTAATTTTTCACATAATTATAATAATATCAAAAGGAATTTAAAATAATGTACTTAATAAAATCAATATTTTAAAAATAAATATTAATACTAAAATTTTGAATGGAAAATGGAAAGGCATAGATTTATCAACGATACTGTAGTGAGAATATTGCCTAGCGTCCAAAACCTGCTTTAAATAAAAAGAAGTCGACTTTAAACTAAGTTTAAATCAGTTTATATTGTTACATTCCCTGATTGCTAGGGGCAGACTGTTCCAAATCCTGGCGCTGCAACAGCAAACGCGCGGTCCCCGAAGGTCTTACATCTGGGGAGGAGGAATCTTGAGAAGCCGCTGTTTGTCCCTGCGCAGCGCATAGCAAAGTACACGGCGTCTTCACTTACAATAGCTCAAGCAAGTAGGGTGAAGCCATTCTCCTTAGCCTGAGCCATGAAGACCAGCATCGTGACCTGGAATAGACCTCCTCGGCTCGGGCGTAATGTTTTCCCCTTTCAGAAAACGTGTTATTCCCTTGAGTATCATTTCTTTGTTAAACGGTTGCGATCGCTTGCACATGAGAAGACACGAGAATATGGATACAACTCAAACGAAGAGTCTTATTCTCAAGGGAATGACACGTGGTCTCAAGTGGGAAATTATTTACGTCGAGCCGAGGAGGTCTATAGCCCCGGCCCCGAAAATCAAAAGGGAGCCAGTGAAGGTTCATTGAAGATTTGCACGAATCGAGGACTACAAACCAGGTTACGTGCTTAGCAGCGTTACTGAAGTTCAGCAATCTCTAAAGGCGATCCATCTGGTACTGCGAAACTCAGTTCAATAACGATTTGCAGAAGTCCAAGTGTGAGGTCATAAACGCGTTTATAAGGGTCTTAGAAGATTCCTCTGACAGAAACCCATTTTATTATCGATGTTAACCTTGGCCAGCCGACGGAATCCCGTAAACAGAATGACTCCGTCTTACTGTCATTTAGCATAAGCTGATGGTGAGCCGTCCGATCACGAGCAAGACGATAAGTCAGTTGCGTATCATCTGCATATCCTTGGACACTGAGTTAGTAGATGTTTCTTCGCGACGTGGAACAGGTGAGATGCCTACTTTATAAGTAGTATAGGTCCCAGACAGCTTCCTTGAGAAACTCCACTAAAAAGATCAAAGTCCCGGGACTGTTGCTGTTCGATGACCTCCCGCTGTTTCCTCCCATCTCGTTCCAGTTACACCAAACTCACTCTCTAATAAGTCGGCCATGATGCTGTAATCAATGGTATCGAATGCCGCACTTAAATCCAGCAGGAAAAGAAGAGTGGCTTCTTGCCTATCCACACTAGGAAGGATTTATGTCGAATTTATATAGCTTCACAGCATAATTTATAGACCACTCAGCGATTATATAGTAACCAAGCAAACCTCTTGATTTTTTCTAAAATTTATCAGGGAATCTTTGTTGCCAATATCGTATGCAATAGGCCCTTTGCAGTTAATGGTCACGTGTCTGTACTGGAATGCAAAATTTTTGTTTTTATATTAAATTGGTGATTCTTTTTAGCTACTTGTAAAGAACTGAATGAAATGAAAACGTGTGTGTTGCGAAATGTAGTTTTATTACGATCTCTCGAAACATGTTGTAGAAAGTTTGTTTGCTCACCAGTAAATTCCACCGATGCGAATCAAGATGTTCATTTGCTCTCAGTGAATTAATAACAACACAAGTCTCACCCATTGTACCAAGTTTCGTTATCATAGCATTCATTGTAATGATTATTCGCCGGAAATCGGCGAAAATGTTTGGTTCGTTAGTCACGTGATATGTGACGTCACGCCACGTCACGTGGTCTGATGATTGACAACACAACTCTCACCAATGCTACCAAGTTTCGAAACCCTAGCAATACATATACGTAGTGACAAAGATATAATAGGTCTGACAATAAACGAACAGAGGACCAAAATAATTGGACCTCGGGACAATGGTAAAAAAAGTCTCTTTTCGAATCTGGCAGAAGGAACACAATGGAGAATTACTTTTTCCTATTTTAAAAAGCAACTGTTTTGTAAATAGAATGCTATGAAAAATTTTGAATTGAAATTCATGTGTCTTTGTGTCAAGCGCACATCTATAGCGTACATCTAATTAATTTCATGTAGTGTGTTAATATAGCTTTGCTTCAAAAACTTTTTGCGCTGACGGAGGGGATATTTTCTTTGACATCACTATAGTATAAGCTTCTCTAGAACTTAAGAGCGGCTGTCCGTAAAAACCAGACATTAGGTGGCAACAGTCAAAAAATCGATTTTGTTCATACTTTGAAGTTAGATACCTTATCATGTGATATTAATCCCTGTGCACTTAGTTTTGCAAAATTCTTTTTTGTTCGGGAGAAATTTGAATTTTTATGCAGATAGGCAAATATGCTAATTTGACGACTCTGAAATTGAGATAAATCACCGATCTCGTGTACGAAATACAAACAATACTTGACCTTTCTAGCCTAATTAACTTCAAATATGGTATCTCTATATGCCCCACAATGATTTTCAGACATGTAGCTGTAACGAAGAATTTCTGGAAGAATCATTTGCAAGACACAGTCTTCGTGAGCTTAAAAGTACCCTCAAAACAAGTGAGAATTTTACCATGGCCGATACAACGGAAAAGCGAAATTTTCACTGTATGTGATGTCAAGATGATATGTTCAAGACTGTGAAAATTTTTTTTTAGGTAAATGTGTTTTTAAGCTTCTACGATCGATCAAATAAGCCTAAATACGTTGTTTCAGATAGGATCGTTTTTGCATAAATTAGCAAGTAAATGACTGCCAAAATTAAAATGATATTTTCCAAATCTTTTATAAGTCGTTTGAGACCTCAATACTTAGCAAATTTGAGTGATTTTTCTAAAGAAAGAGCAGCATTTACTCTCTACCGCTTCACAAATCATGAATTCTAGGTGTAGTGATGGCCATCTACACAAAACCGCGAAAGCGTTGCGTGACCACTGGCGGCCATGACCATTGGGGATGAAGAGTTCTCCTCAGAAACCTTATATTTTTACCGGCCCAGCCACAGTACTTGAGAACTAAACTTAAATTTCGAAGCCCCTTAAACTATGCTTTCTTTCAGAACAATACCTCCCCCCCCTCCCCCCCTCTTCTTTGCATAACAAATTTGTGTAATATAGGAATGCAAACTTTGCTCTTCTCAGGAACGCATCAAAAATAATAGATCGGCTCACGTTATACGCCCTCGCCATTGTGTGTGACCCCTGAGGTAACATTTGTCTAGTTTCAAAGTCGGATCCAGGATGTTTTTGAGGGGGGTCCAAAAAGTACATTCAATCAGTGACTTTATTTTTGAGGTCATACATACCGCTATATTTGTTGTAACCTTTCAGATCGCAAACTTAACAACGGGATTTGGCTTTCAAGTTATAAACCTACATAAGAGTCTTGACTTTCAATAGAAAATTATCAGTCATATATCTTATGTTAAAAAAGGGGAAATAGCGAGTTGTAAAGGGGGGTCCGCAGCCCTGGACCCTTCCCATGTTGGATCCGCTCTTGAGTTACGCGAGCGATTTCGGTAAGTTACCACATGAATCCCAAACAATATTGACTAGCGTCATATATATTGTATTAATTTAGGAAGCAAAAATTAATAACGTCGGTATAAATATTTTTTTTCTTATGAGGCGGCTTTAGTTGAAGTGGTTGTTTTTCTTGTGAAAAGATGTGTGCGGACAAGTGGCGCCAATGTAGGATTCTTTTCTTTTCTTATCCTTTTAGCTGGTGTCCACGCGTTGCTCACATCTCGTAACATGGGTTTCGAAATTGTTTCATCGTGTTCTACACAGCAAGCTCACACAGATCATAAACATCAAAGAATATGGGGTGCTGTATTAATAGGGCATTCTGTACTTCCTTGTTCATTTTGTCCAGAGCCTTTTCTGGAAGCTTGTCGTCTTCTTGTGTATCTATTTTAGCGGGGACGACCTTTTTCTTTGGCAATCGTGAAAAAACCTTATTCCACTTGTTTAGATGTGAGGGACCAATCAGGACTTAAAAAACGGACACCATCAGAATTCCTGGCTTTCCTCAAGGACTTTGAGGAAGGCCAAAAATGCTTTCAGTTCGACCCCGTTGAGCTGCGCCACTGTTGTACTTGCGGTGGTGATAAGCGATGTCATTTTTTTAATGTCGTTACAGGTAAAATGAGTGCTGGTATTATTCTTTTTTGGGGCTGAGAAAATAGGATATCATGCACTGCGATTCATAAACAAAAAACAAACAAAAATGGGAGTAGGATTAAGATTTGGGCAAAACATACTCGGGCTAACAATATAGGGATTTGAACTGGGATTTGGGTAAATGTTGAGCTTGGAAATGGGATTAGGAACCCCCTTCACGACCCTCCATATTTCATGGGAATACGCAGAGTTAATTAAGGGGGGAGTCCCCTCTATTAACTCTGGAATACGTCATCAGAGCCTTGCATAGATTTGAATGGCCTGGAGCTGCTAACACGAACGTTACACTTTTAGATAATAAAACATAAAGAGGAAGACGCACAAATCTAGTTAATAATTTATGTGGATACATTAAAAAAAACTCACATGCACACACAGTATTTATTTTCCCGCCGCCGGTGGTCACGCAACGCTTTCGTGGTTTTGTGTAGATGGCCGTCACTACACCTAAAATTCATGATTTGTGAAGCGGTAGAGAGTAAATGCTGCTCTTTCTTTAGAAAAATCACTCAAATTTGCTAAGTATTGAGGTCTCAAACGACTTATAAAAGATTTGGAAAATATCATTTTAATTTTGGCAGTCATTTACTTGCTAATTTATGCAAAAACGATCCTATCTGAAACAACGTATTTAGGCTTATTTAATCGATCGTAGAAGCTTAAAGACACATTTACCTAAAAAAAAATTTTCACAGTCTTGAACATATCATCTTGACATCACATACAGTGAAAATTTCGCTTTTCCGTTGTATCGGCCATGGTAAGATTCTCACTTGTTTTGAGGGTACTTTTAAGCTCACGAAGACTGTGTCTTGCAAATGATTCTTCCAGAAATTCTTCGTTACAGCTACATGTCTGAAAATCATTGTGGGGCATATAGAGATACCATATTTGAAGTTAATTAGGCTAGAAAGGTCAAGTATTGTTTGTATTTCGTACACGAGATCGGTGATTTATCTCAATTTCAGAGTCGTCAAATTAGCATATTTGCCTATCTGCATAAAAATTTAAATTTCTCCCGAACAAAAAAGAATTTTGCAAAACTAAGTGCACAGGGATTAATATCACATGATAAGGTATCTAACTTCAAAGTATGAACAAAATCGATTTTTTGACTGTTGCCACGAAATTTCGAATTTGTCTGGTTTTTACGGACATCCGCTCTTAAGGAAAATTTTAAGGAGAATTTATCTGAAATTTTATTTGTGTTGTGAATTTATCGTGAAGAGTAAACCAAAACAAGCTATTGCTCATGACGTTCATGTAAAATTCTTAGAAATAATCGCTTCGAAACCATCGCTATCTTCTCGGCTTGAAATTCTTGTTTACGAAATTGATAAATTAATATTTCTAGTTCGGCTGTCTTACAGCAGTCAACAAATAGAGCATGCGTAGACACAAACCTCTGCCACGTGATCCGCTAGCTCCGTCTTTTCATAATCACTTGACAACATAGTGACATTGATTGACATCTGGTAAATGATAATTGATTGCACTATGGATGTGAACCCCATAGCAGATGCCCGCAAAGGTTTCTTGGGTAAGTTCCTGAAGACCCCTGAGTACTATTGCGCAACTTTGTCATTTTGTCGCGGAGAAAAACAAAAAAACAAAGGCATTTTACGACTGCGATATCACAGGTACACCAGTAATTAACGCTATATCTCGCTATATGTCATATTATGGTAATATCTATTTCACGGTTGATTTTAATGATTACAACTCGCAGCATTTCACTTTCTATTAGAAACGAATAGTTAGTCATATTTGTTCTCATAACCTTTTTTTATTGGTCCAGTTTAAACCATACTCATGATCAGTTGCAAAACTTTCAAATCTAATATCTACATGCTTGGCTTTAATTTTGTATATGATATGCATGGATATAATAAAATGGTCTATTTATACGAGTACGAATTCTTCTTCATTTTCCAGAAAGGCTCTTCTTTACCTTTAATAAATGCTGTCAAAAGCCCATTTATACAACATTCAGATTGAACAATGGCCATTCGTGTCGTACCTTACCCTATACCTAAAACATGCGAATATGATTTTTTTAAAAGCTAAAAATGTTCTTAACACTTTACATTTTTCATTTATTACACTAAAGCATTGCTTAGATTCCTTACGATTCTGGTCTTTGTACAGCATGGGAAGCAGTTTGACTGAGTAGGCTTTGTACCTTGCTTTAAGAGGTCCTTGCTTTCAGAGTATTGTTGACGAGGTTGGTTGGTTGCCGGTTGATTGGTGCAATACTTAGGTGCTGTGAGTGATGAGTGAATGTTACGCCACAAAATGTAATAACTCGCACAAAATGTAATAACAACGCAAAATGTAATAACTTTTGACGCAAAATGTAATAACTTCAATAACGCATTTGGGTGATGCATCATGGAGTGTGATGTCATAGTACGCATTTGGGTTTATTTGTCATCATTTTAAAATCAAAACACTGATTACTATGAGGAAACAAATTTGAAATAACCTTTCTATAAACCCTGAGTAAGATAATTATGTTTTATACAGGATATCTTACTACCCCAGTAAATTTTTGTATATTTAATAATGCCTACAATGACATCACGCTAATTGATACTGGAAGTATAAACCTGTATATCTCCAAGATGCATCACTCAAATCATATAAAAATATTTTACTATTTAACTTTTAACTTCATGCCGAATCAATGCTGAAAACATTGAGTTAGGGGTCATAGGCACTTTAAGCTTCGTTCTATTGTATAACTTGGGATCTTTTCATTCATTCATTCATTTATTTTTTCTATTGAATTACGTAAACTGTGTCCGTTACGGACGGATTCGGACAGGGAAAAAGAATAATAAATTTAAATATTGGAAAAAGGAAACCATCAAAGGAACCCAGGGGTGTACGCTTCAGTTGTTTAATTAACTAACCAGATCATGCTCGGCTCAGTACTTTTATTGTTTACAGAAAATACTGCTTTGAATAACTGAATCAAACCATGGATAGTTAACCAAAATAATCTATTGCCCATTTTAAAATTTACGAGTTCTTAGAATTCCTCGCTATTTCTCGCAAGATTTTTACAAGTCCCAGGGGGGAAAATGGCCGACTCGACCTACTTCATGGTTTCACCAGATGTCGTAGGTTGGTATCATCTGCAAACAACCGAGGACTAGACCCTGGGGCCGGGTAAACTGGGATACCTGGGCGGCTCTAAGAATCTAAAGATGAAGTGAAAATAAGTTGTTAAAGGTTTCTAAAGACAGTGATATAGTGTACAGTGTATTATGTGCAGTGAAAGCCATTCTGGGGGAAAACGTTTTTGAATTCCAATAATATGAATCCAAGTTTTAGCATAAGTTGTCATATCTTAGACATCACTAAGCCTCCTTTAAGAACTAAGAATCGCTCGAGAATTTCCTAGGAGAAGCAAGTCGCTGAATTTCGAATTCTGCTAAATCAAAATGCTCCATTTAAAAAGTTTCAGCACGATTTGAGGCCGTTTAGTGGATTTTTTTTCCAAGTCCGCTCTTCTCTCCCAAAATTTCTTGTTACTTTCTCGCTTTTCTTTTTATATTGACGTAGTTTTTAAAAATAAAAAGTATGCGAAACAAAACTTTTAGGGGAAAAAAGGTATGAATTTGGATACTACCGATGAATGCCTCTAAGGCTGCGTTCGCAATGTATGGCAGAGGGGGGGAGGGCAGGTGAAATTGAGGGGGATCGGGAAAATTTGGTAGGGAAAAGGAGGGTGGGCAAATTTTTATCAGAACAATGGGGGGATGGACAATTTTTGGAAGAAGCTACAAGCCTTGCTTATGGGGGGGGGGGGGGGGGGGATCGAATTTTTTTGCATGACTTTAAGGGGGGTGTTAAGAATTATTCTGGACATTTGAAATTTTCACCTGCCTCCCCACCCCCCCTCTGCCATACATTATGAACGCAGCCTAATACCTAAAAATACACTCTGAACGGTAACGAACAACCCCGGTGATCAATCAAAGTTAAGAAGAAGAAGAAGAAGAAGAAGAAGAAGAAGAAGAAGAAGAAGAAGAAGAAGAAGAAGAAGAAGAAGGTGAAGAAGAAGAAGAAAGAAAGAAAGAAAGAAAGAAAGAAAGAAAGAATACCAACAGCGCAGGCAGAACGAAAGACTTGAGAGATACACAGGCAAGCCTTTACACGGAAACTACATCAAGACGTGCGAGGACAAGATGGATAAGGACAGCACTTGGCTCTGGCTAAAGAAAGAAGACATTAAAATAGAGACGGAAGGACTACTCACTGCTGCACAGGACCAAGCACTACCTACCAACTACTTGAGAAGCAAGTACAGCAGTAGTGATTCATCGCTGTGCCGGTTATGTAATGATAAGACGGAAACTGTGGAACACCTTGTAGCTGGATGCAAATTACTGGCAGGGAGAGAGTACAAAGACAGACATGACAAAGTGGCAAGAACAATACATTGGCACCTATGTAGGAAACACCAAATACAGTGCACTGCAGATAATTGGTGGGATCACGAACCAGAGAAAGTAGTGGAAAACAAAAAGGTCAAGATCCTATGGGATTTTAATGTTTACACGGATAAGAAGATTGAAGCAAGAAGACCGGAAATCATAGTCGTAGATATGAGCAAGAAGAAGGCGAAACTGATTGACATCTAAGTGCCTATGGAGCATAGAATTGATGAAAAGGAAATGGAAAAGATTGACAAGTACTAAGACCTAAGAATAGAAATAGAAAGATTGTGGAGGATGAAGACCATGGTAGTTCCGATAGTCATTGGATCTCTCGGAACAATATCAAAACAATTTAAGGATCATGTTCAGAGACTAGAACTTGATAGCATAAGCTTGTTAGACCTACAGAAATCTGTACTTTTAGGCACGGCACACATCTTAAGAAGAGTACTTCAGCTCTCAGGAGCCGTGTAGAATCTCGAGCTGAAGGTTAATGTATACCAGCAAAAGTGTTGTAATATTCTTATTTTGCTGTGAAATAAAGGAATAATAATAATAATAATAATAATAATAATAATAATAATAATAATAATGATTTTTTTTTTTTTCTTCTCTGCCTTTCCCAAAAGCCACGTGCATGAACGTCAAGGCGAGCATCAGAAGCTTTATTAGAACCTCTGGTCAGGATTTCTCCTGTAACTTCTTGAAGTACTGGTTCTATTTCAACGTCATTGCAGACCATGCTCAACAGTTCTGCTTCAAGATCGCGCAGCTCGTTGTGGCGCTGAATAACAAATCCGCCACGTCTACAGATCATAGCATGGTCCACATTAAACAAATCCCCGCACACACATACCGATGGGCTGTCAGTGATTTCCCAGTCGTATCTAAGTTTGATAGCATCTCTGAATTCTCTTTTGTTCAAATCGAAGTCCATGTCCTTGATGGGGATTACCGTCAGCCAATTAGATGCGCCCTTTTCTGTAGAAAGCTCAACAGCTCTCTTTGTCCTTTGGGGTAAGGAATTCTTCAAATTCTCTACCAACTCACGTAGATTTTCATCTTTCTCCTTACGTGCATTTTGCTGCAATTTTCTTATTGTAGTGTCATTTGGTGGTTTATGCGTTTGAGATATTATTTGTTCAGCAAGTGGAGCAGTTGTCTTGATTGACGTAGTGTGCTCTGAGGCTGCGACCTGACTTGGGTTTGTAAATCCAAGTCCCCCCATCCGCACTGGCAATGCCAGGATATCTCGCTCGATCGGTGTGCAATTGTGTTCTGTAATTGATGGTATTAACACATCCGCTACAGCACGCTCTAGTGGTTCTAGTAGATCTTCAATATCTGGTAGTGTTCTGAGGTAGTATGTCCATCGATGTCTTAGACCAAAGGTGAACCCTACGTAGCAGGCTTGGGGTTGTGATTTAGCAAACTCTGCTAACCTTGTTATTTGACTTATCCAGTCTTCCACTTTTCCATTCACGTATTCTTCAAGATATGTTCTTGAACCAAGCACAGCCCCTAGATGTTGGTGTCCTTGCGTGGTGACGTTGATTGATGTTCCATCAAAGACATCTCTGGCGGTTTCTTCTTTCTCTGGTTTAATGATCAGCCAGCATTTCTTTGCATTAGGATAGTATCCTAAGTCTGGTCCAGCCTCATTCAATGCATCCCACCACTTTTTTAATTCCTCTAGAGACCCAGCTCCACTCGCATCATCAGCAAACCAACATTGCTGCGCAGAGCTAGAGATATTTAGATGCATGAGCAACGGCTGAAGGCTGATTGCGTAGAGGCCCATGGCCAGAGGGTCACCTTGCGTGGTACCTTCTGCTGATTTCAATTCTCTTCCTCCCGTGATGAAAAGTCGCGCTGGTTCTCTGTATGTGTTTATTGCGTAGGTTGCTATGGTGGGACAGAGTACTCTGATATTGTGCAGAGCAGCAGCTCTATTCAAGGCATTGAACGCGTTCGAAGCGTCAATGAGCAATATAGCATCTGTATCATCAGCTTCGAATATATTATGCATTGCGTGAATCGCTGCTTCACTTCCGCATTTATGACCTGCGCAGACCTGGAGTGAACCACTGGCATCGATGACATCCTGTTTTAACACCTTCATCACGCACTTCCCGATTATTCTTCTGATCACTTCTCCGACACCAATCGGTCGAACTGCACCCCCACCTTTGTCTAATGGGATCAGCCGACTTGCTAGTAATGGCTCAATAGTATGAGGGTCACTACACTCTGTACATAATCTCCTAGTCAAGGTAGCTAGGGCATCACACAGGTTTGTGCTTGATTTTTTGAATGACTTACAGGCAAGAATTCTCTTAAAGCCAAGGGCATCCACGCCCGAGGGGCCGCCTGATCCCTTGGTTCTCAAAGCAGCTTCTCTGATCATTTCTCCATTGATTTGTTGGTATATAGAGTCTGGGACATCTTCAATTGGTCCGAATAGTAGTGATCCTAACTTTGCTTCTTGTGGTTTTGGATGTTTTTCTTGAAGTTGCATCATAACATCATCTGTTAATGGTAACACACCCTTACAATCATCCTCGCTAAGGTAACGCAAAGCCGAGTTTATTTGACCTTCCATGATGAGTTTTGCAAAGATTTTTGCTTTGTTTGGTGTATCAGCTTTCTGAAACTTTATAAGGCGACGTTGGATCATTTGTCCTTCTCGTACAAGCTTGTCTATTTCTTCCTCCTTCCACAAAGCCAACCGCTTCATTAAACATTCTTTGTGCTCTTTTGCTTTAGATTTCTGACTTGGTTTTTGTAGCCCTACCGCTAGAAGAACAAAGCCTGCCTTTAGAGCTATATGTTGCTTATCTGACCCATTGTTCCAGTCATTTATATGCATTGTTAGTTGATCGATGAAATCTTTTCCTACTTTACCGTATGGAACAAGGAAGGTATTTTCCCGCCATTTTGTGATTTCATCGTATGCATTAGTGATGGTTGATGTCATAACTGTTATTGTTGTTCCATTACTATTTCGACCCCAATTTAAATAATGATAATAATAATAATATTAATAATAATAATAATAATAATGTAAACTTTATTATGTTTTCCAAATTCCATCGTAAATTTCGCTATATATAGGCAATTTACGATTAGCTACTTGAATCTTTTACATTTAAGTACATGAAAGATACTAAAAAAACATTAATCATACTTTGTTTTTCACATTTAGTTGTAACGCCAAAGTTAAAACTTCATCAAGTCAGGGTTATCCCAGATTTTGTTTCTACAGCAAAATATATAATAGGTTGTTCGAATAGCGTTCATAATGTTCATAATTTTCCTTATTACATATTTACGTTGGTTTTTGTCAAAACCTACATTTTCTCACATTTCAATAAATGTTGCACAATCATTAAAAAAATACTCCGAGGGAACTTATTGAAAGATTAACAAACTTAACATGGCTATAATCACTATTTAAATCACTAATAAGTTTTTTATATTTTTTCTTCTTACGATCAGCATTATTCTTAAGGTTTGATTCAAAGCCAACAGTAATAATAATAATAATAATAATAATAATAATAATAATAATAATAATAATAATAATAACAATTACAAATACAGACAGGGAAGTGAACTTTCTTATAGAACGATGCCAGAAATGGATTTTAAGCCGGAACGTTAAATAGTCAAGAAGTTCTATGAATATGCATAAGCTGAAGAAAGGATTGTAAAAAATGATGAATGTAACCAGCTTAGACTTAGTCCGCTGGTCAATCATGTAAACATGATATATACAGAAAAATAAAACTTGCCATAATGATATAATACTATCCCCTATATTTGCTATACGGGTACGTGACGCCAAACAGGGTATGGTTTTCAGCGATTCTACTCTGGAACAGGGTATATAAAATCGCGCTCGCACTGGGACATAGTCTCCCCCACAGCCGCTTTCAGTGTCGTCACGCAACGCTTTGAAAGACGACACTGAAAGCGGCTGTGGGGGAGACTATCTGGGACAGGGTATCTTAATTTTCGCAATACGGGAACAGGGTATGAATTTCAGTGATTTTACTTTACTCAGGGTTCAGAGGGCTCAGCGGCACATCCCTACCCTAAACGGGCAAGATTAACCCCTCCCCCCCCCCCCCCGGGTGAGAATGCAAGTTCAGTTAAATCTCTTGTAAGTCAACTGCTCACAGGAAGTTTTTAAAATTGAGAAAGCAAAGCAAGTTGTTTTCAGATGAAGATTGCTTTAACCTCACTGTTAAAGCTGAATGTAAGCAAAAAATGTAGACACCTTTTCTAAAAAAAAAAATGCTATGGAATGCTATGGAATGCTTGAATTGATGAAAATTGTTTATTAAAAAATATTAAAAACAAAAAAGGAACAAAGGAACAAGGACTAAAAGAAAAGGAGAAGAAAAAATACTCTGAAAATGGTGGGCATCGAACTTACGTCCACCAACTTTAATTAGGTAATTAATTCCAAATTACAGAAGAAAAAAACTAGTGCCTTCATGCCATACCCCTAGACATCCGCTGGGTCATCGTATGGACTTCGGACATGACGGCGATTAAGTCCCTCTGCCCTTGGGTGTACGGATTACGCAGGTTAGTGTTCTAGCCGAAGCATTAGGGGAGAGACTAGCCGGCCCCCAGACCATATCTACAGCTAATCCCTTGCACTCTGCCACGCACTGGCACGTAGTCTAAACAACTCTGTTTTTGGATTCTTTTTTTTTTTTTTTTGTTGAAGATACTTGAATAGATATACACATAGATTAGATTAGCAATAGATTGGCACCCATTTTCCGTTGTTTCTGACTGCTTTTAATGTTTTTATTCTTTTGGCGTAGCTAGTTCAGGTAAGGGATACTTGTAAATCAGGTTTAGGGGATGCTTAAAAATCAGGTTAAAAATCATCGGGAAGGGGAGGGGGGGGGGGCAATTTTTGTGCTGAAAACAAACTTTTGTAAGTGCACCCTCTCTATATACGCTAGTGCCTTGTTCAGTTAAGGGATACTTTTAAATCAGGTTGCGTGATCTAACGCCTTGGTCAGCTGAGGGATACTTTAACATCAGGTTATAGAATACTCCTACTTCAAGAAAGGGATACTCCTAAATGAGTTTCAAGTAAGGGATACTCCTTGTAGTATATTGACACAGGATGGAAGTGGATTGAAACTTGTTTATTCTAAACTCAACAGCTACACGCCATCTTGTCAACCTCCCTTTTATGCATATTAATATACTACATACTAATGACATCACATCCACTACAAATGTTGACTCGCCTTTCCCTTGAAAATACTCAAATTCTCTCCAGGAATGAATGAGAAGCTATCGGAAAAATTACGACTCGCTAAATATGTAATGTTTTTTACTCTTCCAATATTTTGACTGTTTGCATGAAGAAAGCCGCACATAATTATGGCTGAAGACACACTTCAATACAGAGAAAACGTAACTGTCCCTTCCACAAATGCATTTAAATTCAAGTCAGAATGAAATGTTCATGAAATATGGAAAAACTTCAAGAACGGATGAGCCTATTAAAAATAAACAAAATGAAATATATCTCTTCTTCATTTAAGTGTCTAGTCGTCCTAGCGCTTCCGCACTAATTGGGGACACTTCTCGCTAACACGCACTACCACTACATGTTTTATGCACACAACGCTCGACTCACATCATGTTGATTTTTACGGAGGGAGGAAACTGGAGAACCCGGAGAAAACCCTCGTATCATAGGAGAGAACAACACATCAAACAAACTCAATTCACATATGGTGTCCACAGGGCTCGAACCAGTGACCCGAACATTAGGAACCACAGCGGTGAAAGAAGAAGTGTTAGGAGCGTACGCCACCCATGCTACCGCGTACGCCACCCATGCTACCCGTCAACAAATAAAATCACTGACTTCACCGAATTGCTGGATTCAGTCCAGACTTGACGATGTATAAGCTTAGCGAAATGACATATTTACTTGATAAAATCAATAAGCTTATCACGCTACTCTTCAGTTCGTTGTTTGACCTCTTTTTTGTTTCAAAGTCGTACGAAATCACAACTTGTGTAAGCCTAGAATGAAAATGTGTAGCGTGAATCGGCAAAATTGTGGCTTAGGTTAAATATTGGGAATGGCCAATTCCTAACGATGTTAGACTAAAGTAGGTTATCTTTATAGAATTATTTTATGTAGGTTTTTCAGCGCTTTTCATTCAGAAATATATTTTTTCATAACGAAGATTTGGATGATTTATAAGAACATAAGCGGGTTCAAAATAAAAATAAAATCATATTTTTTGTACAGCATGAGAAGCGGTTTTGAGAGAGTAGGTTTTCTTACTAGCTGCAATTTAACAATAATAATAAACAAAAAATAATAATAATAAACAAAAAATAATAATAATAAACAAAACTATCAAGTATAGTTAAATACGTTGTTTGGTTGATTGGTGTCATACGTAAGTGCTGTGAGTGATGAGTGAGTAATGTTTGATATCAACACATTTTTTATGATATTTTGTATTAACGTAATGAAATGCATTCCTTTCGAAGTCTTGAATCCCTCACGTTCGTCTGGAAAACCACATCCTAGCGCTGATTGAACTTGATGAATACGTCTTTGTCAGGAACAAGCAGTCCGCGTGTCATTGGTTCAACGTCATTCATGGATTCAAGTTGAAATAGCTGCATGATCTGAAACATTAAATCAGTGTTACTTCACAACTACTAAACTACTAATTTATTGGGGCCACCAAGACCAGTTAGACAGCGAGAGTATATCAAGATATTTAGTACCATTGCATCCAGTAATACCATGATAAAAAAAAAAAAGAGTCGTGACAAGCTTATTTGTTTTAGCTCTAGTGTTGTTCAACTTAGGTGTGGTCTTTTGAAAAAATCTAGAAAATATTGAGTAGCTAAACTGTTTTATAAAATAACTGTTATAAATGTCACGTTCTGAATGGTTTGGAGCAAATTACACGCGCGCGCACTTTCCGTTACGTCATTCCTATCTAAAATAAAGGTTATTGTAATAAGTATTTTATAAAAGAAATAAAAAACTTGCTTGCTGTGCTGTGTGCCGTTTTAAAGCACTCGGAGATTGGCAGAACGCTCGAGGAGTGTCCAGAAGCACTCTGCTACGCGTCGTGCTACTCCTAACACTTCTCTCGTGTTCTGCCAACCCCCGCGTGCTTTATAATTGCGCGCATTTTCT
Organism: Actinia tenebrosa; assembly: GCF_029948245.1. Lineage (NCBI taxonomy): Eukaryota > Metazoa > Cnidaria > Anthozoa > Actiniaria > Actiniidae > Actinia > Actinia tenebrosa. Next base: position 5,190,252 of record NW_028292572.1, on the reverse strand, counting down.
ATTTCTTCAGTAGTACTTAAGGTGACTGCCTACTTTTGAACGTTGGATTTGTGCCCACGATATGCGCGCGCTCAGAAACCCAGCTGAATAATCTAAACGATCTTATTGAGAAACCATATACGTTTTCAATTTCAATCAAGATTACTAAACCCTCAAAAATTAATTTTTCACGAAACACACGAAAAATATTTTTGTTAGGAATTTTTGTTTGAATTTATAATATTTTTTGAGGGCACTGAAATAGGGCAAAATATAACAAATTAATGCATTTCTTTGTCTTTTTGTCACGAATATCCATGCAGTATTTTAGAATGATCAACTAGGCGGAAGTGGAAATGGGTTCATTTACACCGCTTATCTTTGGGACCAATGGTGGTATGGGCAAGGAAAGCCAAATTTTCCTAAAAACTCTAGCGGATAAACTGGCGAACAAAACTGGACAAAGCTATTCTGACACAATAACATATATTAGAACAAAGTTGTCGTTTGAGATTTTGAAAGCTGTAATTACATGCATTAGAGGCTCCCGCACTCCTTTTTATAAGAACAACGAAAGTGACTTTCTATTGGACTTTAGCATTAATACTAACCTTGCCGATATTAGATAATTTTAGACTTTTTTTATAATGCTTGTTTTTCATTTTGTTTTTTTCTAGTTTTTTGTAAATAGTAACTTTTTCTCTTTAAATTTTCACAAAGTACATAATGTAAATATTCTTTTATTATTATTATTATTTTTTAATGATTTACAAACTTATTATTATTATTACATTATTGTTATTAAATTTCTTTCAGACTAGGCGGCATTTGTGGAGTCTGCAAAAAACTATTACCTTGTGAGTTTTAATTTTTTTCCGGATCATTTTTGGTTCAAAAATTCGCGCGTAAGCATCCATTAAATGCGGAAAACTCGAAAACAAACTCGGGACACCCAATTTTTCTTTTCATTTTGAAATCAGCATTAAATATCACTTTAAAGATTTGTAATTTAAAAAGTAATTTTTAAAGTTTTAAATTTAAAAATTTAAAAATTTAAAAATTTAAAAATTTAAAAATTTAAAAATTTAAAAATTTAAAAATTTAAAAATTTAAAAATTTAAAAATTTAAAAAATTTAAAGTAGCCAGATACCTTAAGATAAATAAGAAATGAATACAAACCCTTGGTAAAAGTAGGATTTAAAAATTTAAAAATTTAAAGTAGCCAGATACCTTAAGATAAATAAGGAATGAATACGAACCCTTGATAAAAGTAGGTACATCTCCATTTCAGCAACTCTACGACCTGGAAAACAATAATTGTTATACCTTATAAATAAAACTAGCACCCCTTTATTTCCAAGTAATTTCTTTTAGTTTGTAGCTCTGTTTAAATAAAGAGCAAATTTGATATCAAAATTTCTACGTTACGTTCATTAGGGACTTTAAGATTTGTGCAACATCTACGACGGCGACGTCAACCGGAAGTGCAAATCATTTCTCTTTGGGGTCCTGTTCATTGGAGATTTTATTCAAAACATTGTCAGTAAAGTCAATTCGTCCACAGAGAAGACAGATTTTAAACGGACTCGAAATCCAAAATGCAGCAATTTACCCCTTCCGGTTGACGTCGCCATCGCAGATTTTGCGAATCTTAAAGTCCCTATTACCAGGTGAGCAATGAACGCGGCGGGCAAAGCCTTATTAGACAAAATGACCGACTCTTAGCATTTTTGGAACTTGATGGAACGAGGCAAACGTGGCTGTAAAAAGAAATCGTTTTTATTCTTCCTCTTCATATTTGTGCTTCTTGTAGGTATGTACGAAGTCAAAAGTAAACAGAAAGATGCACAAAAGTTGGATTGCAGTAGCCTGGGAAGGAGGGTCGGCGGCAAAACAGCTTAACGCGCTGCGATTGGCTGAAATAAAACTCACCGCTCAGCTGGTATATATGAATTATATCATAAGATGTGATCGTTATGTGAGCCTTATAATCGTAAACTATTGAAAGAAAAAGCAAGATAAACTTTAATTAAAAAGAAAGTTCTTAGAGAGTACTTACCCAAGCACATGCGAACACCATATCCAAAGGGAAGAGATGAAAAAGGATGGTAGTGTGGATGGGATTTGTCACCTCTCAGCCACCTCTCTGGTTTGTAGGACAGGGGATCATCAAACAGGTTAGCATCTCGACCCATCGCGTAAATAGGAATACGAACCATTACCTGCCACGGAAACAGATACATCTTTTATCTCGTGCATAGTTTTTACATTAACAATCAAGAGCGAAAAGAAATAGAAGCTGACAGAGATTGACAGAGGTTTTCATTACATGAAAGTAAAACTTGTTGAGCTCTATGTATGAAATCATTATGTAATACTAATATAATATAGTTCAGTGCCTGCAACAATTACACCCCCATCCCTCTTTATCTTTCTATTCTACTGCCAGTTACATCTTCAGTTATCTGTACAAATACACGGCGATGCCGGACGTCAAATAAATAAATGAACTAACGAATAACCTCGAACAAGTTTTCCGTAAATCATATTTGGATGGAAAGCTTGACGACCAAACAGATTAACACAATTATTTCAGGGAAAAGAAGAAAAGTATGTGTTGAATATTGGTTTACTAAACCAAACCTAATAAATTATCTACACTTCCGGTTAACTTCTCCGTCGTAGATTTTGCAAATCTTAAAGTGCCTTTAATTATTTTGACATTACTGTAGAAACCTTCGCACAAACACCGAAAATGAAGGAACGTGGCAATGACGCAAATATTCCGCCATCTATGTTAAATATTATAGTAAGTTGTATTCATTAGGTATAAATCCCTAACTAGTAATCTTTTATACGTACACCAAAAAGACAAATAAATATTCAGTGGAAACTAGTTTCGTTTAATTCAACATCTTCAGTTCACTGTATTTTTTGAAGTCTCGGCTAAAACAATTTCAGAAAAATGTTAAAATATTTGTTTTACAATAATTGACCAAAGTGTTGGTGGTCTCTGCGTATGTGCAGGAAAAAAATCCATTCTATTTAAATTTATTTCAATTGTTATTCAACATTTTCGAACGAATTCTCGTGATACACTAAGCACTCGAAAAGCCAAACACAAGAACAATAGATTAAATACAATGACGAGACTCGACGCTGTACACTACTACAGTGACTACCCGCAGTGCCTGTTCCTCAAAATAAACACCTCTCATAAATCCATAACTTATTGTAAAGTTCCTTCGATCATATCCATATAGAACAAATCATAAATCATAATTACTTACATGTTTTGGGATGTTATAACCCATTATCGGGACATCTCTGTCAAATATACGTGCATTTTCAATTGCAACGGGAACCAATCTAAAAATTGAAAGAGAAAAAAAAGAGGTTTTCTAAGCAGCATCCTTGAAAACACAAGCAAATATAATAGAGATTATTATATATTCTATTGCTTGCAGATGAGAATTGGAGCGGGAATGTGGCTCAAAAGCAAACCAAGCAAAGTGCAAGTTCTTCGAGGAGTACTTGGGCATCAGCATAAGGACTCCACATTCTCCAGCCAAGATGAAAGCAATCGCAAACATGCCTGCTCCCAAAGATGTCACTAAACTTTGTTCTTTCGTTGGCATGATACAATAGATAGATAGATGCACTTTATTTACTACGAGAAACCGTAATTCAACCGTATTTTTTTCTGTGACAGAAAAAACTGTACTCTCCCTTACGACCCAAACAAAAATATGAAATTAAATATAAAGATAAAAACAGTTACATTCATACGATCAGATTCATCCAGCGGTCCACACTACTGGCACCACTACAATATCTACTAAGAATAGAGGTCAAGTGGAGTTGGAACAAGAAGGAACAAGCTGCATTTCAAAAGGTAAAGTATGTGCTTCTGGAAGACAGAATTTTTACCCATTGTGATCTCCTGACTTGCCCCTTGTTATGGCAAGTGATCGTATGGTCTTGGGGCAGCACTATCTCAAAATGCCGGATGGATCGGAGAGACCAATTCTTTGCTTGCAATGCACGTCACTTCCGGTCATTATGTATGCATATTTCCAGCTGACGGTCAAGCATTCAGCTGGCGTACAAAGCAATGTATGTGTTTACAAGTTGTCATAAGAAACTTTGCGTAAAATATGCCCGATTCCTGTTCAGTTTATGGTTGTTCAAACCGATCTAATAAGAAAGAAGAAAAGGGTTTGTTAGAATACCTAAAAAAGTGTTTCACAAGGGAGATCGGACAAGAAATGTATCAAAAAGACGTCGCCACCGATGGCTGCTATCCTGACTAACAGTACTGTATCTTCGAAAGGAGTTGAATCTTCACACGCTCGTGTATGTAGCGATCACTTCGTAAAAGGTATTTAACAATTCTATATTTGTTTGAGTTTGAAATTCAGATGTCATTTCTTTGCTTTGCACGTGTTGGTTTGTTGTAAACAATGAAAATACGATGATGCTTGTAGAGTGTTTATAGGTTCGTCGCGTCGTATCGAAGTCTGTTTACTAAACAAATTCTATACATGTATATCTTATCTAGGTTGTCCAAGCAATATAAATGACGAAGACGACATAGATTGGGCCCCTAAATTGAAGCCTGGCAATCAGAAGATAAAACAAGCCACAGAGAGCTCTATAAAGCGCGGTGAGAGAAGCAAACAGAGATCTGAAACGTCTCCATTCCGAAGCTGCTAGTGCCTTGCTTGACTATAAATGCAGAAGCAAGCTCGGCTGATTGATGAAGAAATCTCTTATGAACAAACCATATATGATCCGCACCTATCACTCCAAGGTAAAAGCATGTAACTTATTTATCATTTACTTTAAAGCTTTGTTATTGATGCCACGATTCCCTTTTTTTATTACAGACACACAGACAGAAACGACAGAAAACCCGAATCGTCAGGATGCAGAATATGCCAGACGGATCTTACCAGCGATCTTTTGTGTGCAATAGAAGAGGAGTTAAACATAACACGTCAAAAGCTCTCCGACTTGCAGGCAAAGACATTAAATGAAAATAAAAAACGATGTTTACACTACAAGATAGTTGGAAATGTCCGGGAACTGAAAGTCAGGAATGGTGGCGAAATCCTTCGAAAAGTCCTTTGGTTTCATAGAATATGGATCAATTCCATCACAGATAGATATTTTGTTTAAATATCTTGACTTGGGTATGCAGTCAAGATAACTAGCGTACTCTGAAAGAGCGTTTTTTGGGGCAGATTGATCGTTAACTTGACCCAAGCGAGCCGCCATCTTTGTTTACTTGACCGTCACTTGGAAACCGGAAGCAAAATTTCAGTCAAATTGTCACGTGATTGCAAGCAAAGAATTGCCTACGCGTCACGCTCCTTGACTAAGCGAGAGAGAAAGTTTGCACAGATTAAAGAAAGTGGCTTTGTCGAAAGTGTAGTAGTGAGTTAAAAAGTTTCAAACTTATTACAAAGGACAGGAAGACAGTCTCTGTTACAGCTGCTGCCAGGCTACAACGTTGGTGCCTCTTCCTGGGAGCCTTTTTGTATACTATTCAACGTCGAAACACCAAGCAGCACGCCAACTGCGAGGGGCTCTCTCACCTACCTCTATCAGTAAGTCCCAATGACAGGCCTGATGAAACAGAAGTACACTAGTAGTCAATGATAAAAACCTCCCATTTACGGAAAAGGAGTTCAGGAAACACACAGTATAGATATCCAGTTCTGGCCCGTGTTCTGGAATCAGTGCAGAAAGAATGAAAGAAGAAGCTATCACCCGAGGATAAAATAACCTTACTGCATCGATAGATTCTTAATTATGTTTGGATTCAGGGTCATCATACCAAAGAAATTGCAAAACCGCCTTCTCCAAACTATTAATGAAACACACATAGGAGTGGTAAAAATAAAGGGCCTTGCACGTGGACACGTTGGGTGGCCGAATATGGATAAAGACATTGAGAACACCGGAAGACAGTGCGAAGGCCGCCAAGAACTGGCAATGAGCCCAACATGAGCACCACTACGTCGCTGGTAGTTTCCTGCACAACTGTAGCAGAAGATCCACAAAGATTTCGCTGGACCCTTCAAGGGCAAGATGATCCTTGTCTGTGTAGATGTCCATACCAAATGGCCCGAGATTGTAGTGATGAAGAACACTACAGTTGGAGATACTGTGAGGACTCTGCGCTCCATATTCGCCAGATTGGGCCTCCCTGACCAAATAGTTTTAGACAACGGACCGAAGTTCACCTGCAGAATTCTGGGAGTTCACAGAGAAGAATGGTATGCGCCATGTTACAGGCGCACCCTTTCATCCTGCCACCAATGGCCTGGCTGAGAGGCCGGTCCAAAACATGCCTGCAGTGACAGCAGACAAGTCAAACAGGACACTTCAACATAACATTGACCGGTTCTTGATGGCATATGGAACAGCGCCACCGGCATCAGCCCAGCACAGTTGCTGTTTCAGAGAAACCCGAAGACCAGACTAGATTGTCTTATGCCAAGTGTAAAGAGTAATGAATGGTGGATGGAAGACTCCTACAAGATGAAAACAAGAGATTTACTTGTTTCCATGAATGCGATAAAGTATGGATTAGGAACTACTGAGATGGTCCCAAGTGGGTTCGTGGTGCTCTTTTGGAACAGACTGACCCAATGCTATACGAAGTCCAAGCTCAGGATAAAGTGTGGAGGAGATGTGTTTAACAGTTGCATTGTGATCAGTCCCAAGGGATCCTAGAGCAGGAATCATCTGGTAGTGAAGACGCGGTGGAACGAAAGTGATCATGATGTCGATGCAACCACTGACTCAGTTGACAACCACAGCCCAAATGCAATGGATGAACCCGCGACCGTGATGACGGTATACAAATGTGGCTACTCGAGTACATCCACAGGAACAAGTACCTGAGATATTGACGACCACCCGTTCGGGAGGAGTTGTTAGGACTCCATCAAGATTCAAAGACTTTGACTGCTCAGGATAATGAACACAAACCTTTAATTATAACATTGTTGTATGTTTAAACTAGTGTATGCTTGAACAGAAAACCACTGTTGTGTAGCTAAAGCGGAAGGTGTCGTAGAGTATTTGGGTTCCCTGCGTAACCAGGTGACCAATTTCGTTGTAGTAAACTCGTGGTTCGCCGTTTTGGTTGTTTGTGTTTTTGTTACTAGGGGAAAACGTAACACTGATCTCTACCAGTTAAACTGGGCCTAAAACTGATTATACCATAGTTCAGCTCCATTGGCCAAGCTTAACTGTAGATGAATATTAAATAGGCTGAGTATCAAAACGCATGAATACAGTACCTTAAAGTTTCCTTGACACATGCTTTCAGGTAATGCATTTTATTGATTGTGCTTGGTGTAGCTATTTCTCCTGGCTTCAGCACGGAGGTCACCTCCTTGTGCAGTCGTTCTTGTACTTCAGGGTTTTTTGCTAGGTTGTACATTGTCCACAAACTTGTGTTTGAAGTCTTGAAGAGAAAACAAATCGAAAAAATAAGGCTGGCGTGTGTAGCGGTAGTGCATTCACCTCTCACCTTTAGGCTATTGGGTTCGATTCCTGAACTCGGAATCACGTGTGATTAGAGGTTGTAAGGTTTGTGTGATGTTTAATAAACGAGCAGGAGTGGTTTATCAATAATGCAAGTAGGTATCAGCTCATCTAGGAAGGGGGGGGGGGGGGGGGGGGAGGGGTGCCCTCCCCTTGCACCCGTTCCCTACATCCGCCCCTGAGGTGTAGCCGAGTGGTTTTAGGTCTTATAAAACACGATTGGCGAGAAATACGAACATCATAACATAATGTTCTGAAAATCAAATCCATACATATAGTAAAGAAAACCTGGTGAGTTTGATATATGTTTGAAATGATTTCACGAATAATTATATTTATTTCGAAATTATCTTAATTAATTTTACGGTTGACTATTATAAAATGTCAAATGTACTATATTTATGCAAAATGTCATGCTTTTCCCATATAATTGTTACTTACAGTGTCGACAGCTGCCATTAAAATCTCTACAAGATTGGCTGTTATTTCTTTGGAGGACAGTTTCTTACTAGCAACAATAAATGTCAAGAACTCTGCCCCTTTATCCTTATCGATGTCTTTAGCTTTTTCAGCTATTTCTATTATTTTTTCTTGTACCAAAGCATCTCCAAAGTCATACATGACATCCATGGCATCATAGAAAGCCCTGCAGCAAGAATAGTTATTCATTATAATATAGTTGATATCGTATTTAAGAATTTGAGACAAGAAAAGAAAAAATAAGTTTTTTATAAAAAGCCTACCCCTATGTTTCCATTCAATTTTATTTTTTTTACATTTGGTACATGTCGCTGAAAAATGATTCAAATCAAATATCTGGCTCCTTGTCTGGCTGAAGCATGTATGATTCTAGCCAGACCATGCCACATTTGCACATGCACTTTGTGCATTTATCAAGCCCAAGACAAGGATGTGTTATGAGAATGATGACACATAGGGGAATGTCAATTCTTCTCAAATGCTTTATAATTTCCAGTCAGTCAAACCTACCTCAGACGCTTAGTTTTGTACACCTTTGCCATCCATTCAGGATACAGGAACAACTCAAATAAGGTACTGAACACTGTCCGCGCAGCATTGATGAAACGTTGAGCTTCTTTTGATGGAGGCTTCTCAAAAGAACCAAATCTTTTTTCAAATAGAACTGTTCCAATAGCTGTGAACATAAATATGTTTGTAATTCAATAAATAGTGGGCACTTATACAGCTTTGATTTTAAAAAAGGTTAGTGGATGTTTTGTCGCATGTTGCATGCTATGATACTTGTAAACATTAACATGTCATTATAATCTGTAATCCAATAAATACTTGGCACTTCTACAGGAGTCACATGTTACATGTTGCATACAAAGGACGAAATGCAATGCAATATGGGCAAAGTGAATTCAATCATTGAAAAGTCACAACCTTTTGAAAGTTGACCAAACTTTGTCTTCATATTTCTAACATACTTTCTTGTGCCGACATATAATTTACATATGAATAAATTTCAAGCTTAGTAGGCAACAAGTTTATACACTATACACAACGTTTGGTGCAGAGCTATATATAACTGACTCAAAGACATGTTCAAATCCCATTCAAAACTCAGAATTGTTTCTGAGTTTTCAACTATTTTCAGCTGCATAAGGTGCTTGATATACTGCGAGGATTAGCTCAATTTGATACCGTACAACCGCAGTAGAAATATATAGTTTATATATATTCTCATATACTTAAAGACATGTACAAGCCAGAACAATACTGAAATTTAAAGTCCTTATCTGAACTGATGATTAGTTTTTATAATTAAACGACATTGAATAAGTAAATGCATAAAATCAGAAAAATATGTTAATAATTACTACCAAAAGAACATAACTAAGAGAGGGAAACTCAGTTCTTAATATTGCACACGCCATGTAAATATCCGGTTAGAGTATTTTTTAGAAACCGGATGCAGTTTAAATTTCGCCTTACCCTACTCCCGCGCGTCATCAACTTGGGCTCGCGCGCTCTTTGCGTTTCGTTTTTAGCGATCAATAAAACAATAAACGGAAAGATAGCACGCGCGCAAGTTGATGACGCACGGGAGTAGGGTAAGGTGAAATTTAAACTGCATCGGGCGGTTTCTAAAAATGGTCCAACCGGAAATTTACATGGCGTGCGGGTTACTAAGAAGTTTCCCTCTCTTATTTATGCTCTCTCGTTATTACAAATGACGTTTTTCTTACATTCCAAGGACCACTTGAAAAGCTCATTTTGTAGGTTTGGTACAGTCTTGTCTTGTGAAGACTCCCTCAGTTCCATCACCCTTCCAACAAAGTCTTGCATGACACCTGTTAACTCGGGTGCATACTCGCTCACCACCTTGGGCTTGAGCATTTTTTTACTTAAGGCTGAGCGAGCTTTGTACCATTTTTCTCCATGTCTGTGAATGAAAAATTAAGACAGGCATTTGAAACATTTAAAAGTATCAAAAGTTCCAAAAAAGATGAATGACAAAAAAAGGTTTCAGTTCGAGTTCTCATATTATTATCAGTATATCAGTGTGGACTGCAACTAATCTTACAACAATTTAAATTTATCATTCGTTATATATTTCTTGTCATCATTTTCATTTCCTCATGTGGGATATTACAATATGTAATCTGAGTAACGTAAATACGTCATTAGCTATGTTGGGTGTTAGGTTACGTTACTTGTTACACAAACGAGTTGAATAAAGACGGACTTGAATACAAGCTCGATATAGGTTGTCCTGTTTTTATATTTATAAATAATACCATATTGAAACACTGTGTATACCTTCTGTCCATTGGATTTTTGACAATAAGCCTGAAGCGAGATGACGTTTTACTCCCGTCTCTAGACCATAATCCTTTTGACACTGCTTTTGTTCTTTAATTATGACTATTGTTCCTGTATTCTCTAAGGAATCAAACATTTTAATATGAAAGAATTTAAAAAACTATTATGGTATATAGTCGGGGGTAAAACGTTATCTCGCTTCAGGCTTATTTTGAAGTTCAAAACTTGGAGTTCTAGGTTTTTTCTTTCGTCTTGTTCAAAGTGAAAAATTCATTTTTTGAAAACATGCACCACTTTTAATTTATATTTGAGCTTTCAATTAGAAATTGAGAAGCTTTAAATTTTTGGCTTAAATTTAAACTCTTTTTATTCATACTTTATCCTTTTCACAAAATCAAGTTTTACGGAACAAATAAAAAAGGTAATCAAACTGCAGCATGGGAAACCCGTGGATACCCTCCTCTGACTCCTACTTGCACTCTTGAGGGTAAGTACCAGGGGAACTTAACGACCGATGTTCACTGAAAACGTCATAGCGCACTAACTATTCATATCAGTGCTGAATAAACACAGATTTCAACCATGAGAATTATTTTTTGATTAGTCCAAACAGTTTTTTAAGAGTGCGAGCCTTATAACTTTCGACCGCTCTTTTTCAAGAAGTTCTCGGAACACGGGAATTGTTTTAGAAGTTTAATCTCAGAATTTTGATAAACGCGTTTGTTGCGAAAATATTTGTTTCCAAAGTTCATTGACGTTATTTTACCTCTTTTACGCATAAATCATGAAATGACTTTTTAAAAAAAACTGAGACTGTTTTTGAGATGTGATATTGGTCGTCATGTCTGCAAAGTTCAGCAGTGAACAAGACAGCCCCTCCACCTATAGATATGAAGGTATATGCTGGAGTGACGCTCATACATCTTCATATCTATAGGGGGAGGGGTGGTGTTTTCCACTGCGTATCCGCGTAATCAAACATTTAAAGGAATGGTGTGAAGTGGGGAGTATTCGCTGTACCAAATAATCAGAATTTCTATAAAACATTCGCTTAGTTCACAGTATAAATAAATAGTTTCATGTGAAAACTTCAGGCAACAAATCGAATGTACGCGCCGTGACCCTGAAGGTCAAGATAAGTAGTAGTAACGTAAATTACTACTCTACGATTTTTTTATCGCCTTCGTAGCCTCTGTTATGATATCCAGAAGTACATTTCAAATCGACCACGTGATGCAAATGTTGTACCACGAGGACAAGTTTTTTACACCACGTGATTAAAACTTGACTGAATTTTGATCACGCGGTGTAAAAAACATGTCCTCGTGGTACAACATTGGCATCACGTGGTCGATTTGAAATGTACTTCTGGATAACATAACAGACGCTACGAAGGCGATTAAAAAAATCACAACTGCCTCGGTCTACTGGGAAGAGTAGTAACGTAAACGCGTAACGCAACGCTATTTGTTGATCGTCCCGATTGTAAACGGCCGATTATCTTGTATATTCAGTTTTGAGCTCGTAGGTGGAATGATTCCTGAAATAAAGCACTCAGCCCGACTTTTAAATTGAACACAGAGAAAGCGTTAGCAAATAGATCTTCTTCGGCAATTATACTCTATACTTGATTCAAGACCGGCGAGAAGTTAGCCTGGGGTTCAGCCCGGGATTCGCCAGCCGCGGATTTGATGAACGTAAACCAGTTTTAAAACATTTTTTTCAATTAAACCTCTTCACTAATTGTCCTAAAGTCGTTTAAAATACACCATTACATTCACCTGACTCAATAAATCAGCAGTACGATGATTCACTTCGGCTCCGCATAATAGCGCCGGCGACACTTGGAAAAATTCACACTTGCTGAAGAATTTTGAGGCAATTTCAAAGTTAAAAAAAATAAATTTTCCCCCTCTTTTTGAGACGTCTTTGTGGTGATCGCGCGAAAATCACAATTTCTAACCTTAATTACATTTACGCTTTTTATTCTAGAGGCACAAAACTTTTGCAGCGTAAGCCCTATTTACTATTTATGCATTTTGTGTTCCTTGAATCCGTTAAAGCCATCCAAAATTTGGGTTTTTTAGTGATTTTCACGCAAAAATCAAAATTTTCAAAACTTTATAACATTTCCGCTTAATTTTATTCAAGGGGCACAAAACTTTCACAACATATGCTCTATTTACTACGTAACTCATTGTAATGCATTTAGTGTCCTATGAATCTTGAAAAAGACTTCTCATATACATTTCATCTTAGTACAACAAATATATTTTCTTAACAATTAGAGTGACCACAGTAAATCCGTAAAACTTTAGTAATCCTAAATACACAATTTCATGCAAATTCCATTGTTTTCTATTGTTTAACTAGCTCTATTTTGTACTATTTAGTAATTAGTGTTTCACGGATTTACTGTGGTCACTCTAATCTGTGAAACACTAATTACTAAATAGTACAAAATAGTGCTAATTAAACAATAGAAAACAATGGGATTAGCATAATTTAGCAGTTTCAAGTTTCAAGGTTAGAGTGAATACTCCAATTTTCCTTTACCAGTTGCAACACACTTTAGGTTAAGTTGCTCCTATAGGCAGCAAGAACAGACGCTTTGGAGGGTGTACCACAATGCCAAGATCGTCTCGCGGCTCCAGTTTCAGGAATGACCAGTAAATCGCACCATTCAAAAGGCCTTTGCTATTTCTGTCCTTGCCCTTGTTGTGTCTACTTCCCTTGCACCGAACAACAGAGACGTCACCACCCTTGCGTATACCATGCAATACACAGCACAACTACAGCGATCTACCTGTGTTGGAAAATCCTTCTCAGTAGTTATTGAAATTTTTCTGTATGTATCGGAAATCACTGGTTTGCTGTAAAACACCATAATTTATGTATAAGGATAATAGTTTACAGAAATTTGCGTAAAAAAATTAAAATAAAAACTGCAAACGTTTTGTGCCTCTAGAATAAAAAGCGTAAATGTTATTGAGGTTAAAATTGTGATTTTCGCGCGAAAATCACCGCAATAACGTCACAAAAAGAGGAAAAGTAAAATATTTACGAGCTGAAAAGTCTTTGCAAGGGCTTCAGAATGTCAGGTTTACCGGTTTTTGAAGTTTAATGGCCAGACGATAAAAATTAGCGAAGTTATTAAACTTTGAATTTGCCTTGAAATTCTCCAGTAAGTGTGTGAATTCTACAAAGTGCCCCGGTCTGCGGTAGGGCCACGAAGGGATTTCTTCCAAATTTTGGATGGCTTTAACGGATTCAAGGAACACAAAATGCATTGCAATGGGTTAAATAGTAAATAGGGCTTACGCTGCAAAAGTTTCGTGCCTCTAGAATAAAAACCGTAAATGTTATTAAGGTTATTATTACATCCATTTTGAAATCACAAGCAAATCCTGCAATCTGATTGGTTCCCTGCAGCAGTGATTTCAGCATAAATTGCACGATTTTGAGCTCTAAATTGCACGATTTTGCACATCAACTGATATGAACCAATCACGAGAGAGACATGTCATTTTCTAGCCAATTATATCAAGGAATCCATCTGAGTGTTGAGCTCACCGCTTCCTGCGAAAAAAAACAGCCACGGCTCAAATAATTTTTCTAAAGAACGATTTTACCGTTAAAAGTCTTAAAAAAAGACTTAAAAAGCCGTAAAAAGGACTTAAAAAGACCAACTGATCACTTAAAATCGTCAAAAGCATCTTTGTAAAGTAACTGCTTAAGTAAGTTGAAGATATTACAGCGAAAAGCAGTGGGAGAAAATGCAATCGGCATCTTTTGAATGTGACTTCTTGGCGATTGATCGTGGAAAGTGGTTTCCTTTTCAATCTGTAAAGCATAACCACACATCGAAAATACAGTCATTAAAAGAAGTTTTTCTTAAGAAGAAGATTTTTGCTGAGCTAAGTGACTTCTTAAGGACAACCGAAGGACTAAACAACCTTTGATTTTTGCTGTTTTGTCGGCACAAGTGTGATCTAAACATATTGAACAGAAATCGTAAAAATACAAGCAGTGAGCATTGGCTGTAATATGGACAACAGCCAGTTCATTACAACCCTTTTGGGCAGGATTGTCTTGTTATTTAATGTAAGTAAACGATTCTTAATACACGTAATGCCTTTTGGTCCGATATAAATTCATTTTAGTTTTGGATTGAAAGTGTTGGTTTTCAAAATGAGAATCATTGCTCGATCAGTATAAACAAGTTCTCTTGGCAGCATGTTTGAATCGACTGCTTTTAGATTGTAAGTCATGTCGGTTTAACTGAAAAAACGTCTTTTTCAAAAAAGATTTCAAAATGGATATAATAAAGTGGTAATTGAACTTCGTGTCGTACAATTTTGGTCTGAAATCAAACTTGCAATTACAAATCGCACTCCCGCTACGCGGTCGTGCGATTTTGTAATCGCGCGTTTGATTTCAGACCAAATTGCACTCCACTCAGTTCAATTACCATTATTTATTACATCCATTTTGAAATCACAAGCAAATCCTGCAATCTGATTGGTTCCCTGCAGCAGTGATTTCAGCATAAATTGCACGATTTTGAGCTCTAAATTGCACGATTTTGCACATCAACTGATATGAACCAATCACGAGAGAGACATGTCATTTTCTAGCCAATTATATCAAGGAATCCATCTGAGTGTTGAGCTCACCGCTTCCTGCGAAAAAAAGAGCCACGGCTCAAAAATAATTTTTCTGAAGAACGATTTTACCGTCAAAAGTCGTAAAAAAACTTAAAATTGTCAAAAGCATCTTTGTAAAGTAACTGCTTAAGTAAGTTGAAGATATTACAGCGAAAAGCAGTGGGGAAAACAATCGGCATCTTTTGAATGTGACTTCTTGGCTACGTGACTAAACAACCTTTAATTTTTGCTGTTTTCTCGGCACAAGTGTGATCTTAACATGTTGAACAGAAATCGTAAATATACAAGCAGTGAGCGTTGGCTGTATGGACAACAGCCCGTTCATTACAACCCTTTTGGGCAGGATTGTTTTGCTATTTAATGTAAGTAAACGATTCTTAATACATGTAATGCCTTTTGGTCCTATATAAATTCATTTTAGTTTTAGATTGAAAGTGTTGGTTTTCAAAATGAGAATCATTGCTCGATCAGTATAAACAAGTTCTCTTGACAGCATGTTTTCATGACATTGCATGAAAATTTCGATCAAACATGCTAGCTCCCGGAAACCAATTTCAAAATGCTAGATATACCCGGGAGTTTTTGATTTTTGAAAAAAAAATCGTCCAATTAAACACATCTTTGCCCATCTTTCCCGGGAGCTAGCATGTTTTTGGGATTTATTTGACGATTTTTTTTTCACAAATCAAAAACTCCCGGGTATCTAGTATTTTGAAATTGGTTCCCGGGTGCCGGTTCCCTGTTAGCAGAGCCTATTTTCCTTAGTGGTTGAGAGAGAAAAATAGACTCTGCCGATGTAGGACGTTATTTCTGTCGCGCATGCGTGACGTAACTTAGCAACGCTGTCATGATTTTGACAGCCGCTCTCGTCAAACAATGTTTGGCGCCACGGTGTCTTACATTTGCTCATGCGCACTACATGTAATCGGTTAAAAACCGGTTTTAAAACTGGTTTTGTTCGTCCACAATCGTGGACGGCGGTGTATCAAAGGAAACGCTCTACATCGGCAGAGTCTCCTTCCTCCCCGCCTGAAAGAAGGGAGAGAAAGAGAAGAGAGACTCTGCTAACAGGGAAGGGTGCCGGGTATCTAGACACTTCGAAAAAAGATACCCGGGACCCGGGAACGATTTTCAAAATACTAGATACCCGGGGGCTTTTTAATTTTCATGAAAAACACATCTAATAATAACTTTCATGGATTCAAAGTTTTCTAGCTTTGTTTAGGATTAGAAAGCGCTTCTTCGAAACCCTAGACATTTGAAAGATACATATTTGGCGTGTCTCGGCATAGTATGTGGACGGCGTCTCAATTGTGGCACTAGACTGATTTAGCATCGGGAACGGCGACGCCGAAGAAGACGTGACGGCGCGCGGTATGGACTGGGTTCTAGGACGGCAAGACGGCGTGAGTATACGTGATTTAGCTAGCATGACGAAGACGTGACGGATACAAGAGAAAATCCAAATGGCGTCGGTTTGTTTTTGTTGTGGTTTATTCTCAAAAAAAATAAAAACACTCCTATAAAAGTCAAAGCAACTACAGTACAGTAACGTATTTAAAGTTATGGCCACAGGTGGCGGACTTCAGGTTGTCAGAGAAGCCCTTTTGCTTGCTTTCGACCAAAACATTATGGACGAGTATGAATTTGCTCTTCTCTACAATGCCAATTCCTCTAGAGAAGTATTTCCTTATTGGAAATTTGGTAGATTTGATATGGATGATTGGGATGATACTGAATGTCGAACAGAACTGCGATTTGCGAAGAAAGATTTGAATGGCCTGATTGAAGCGCTTGGATTTCCTCCAAAGTTTGTATGTTGTCAGCGAACAGTATGTAGTGATGTCGAAGCCATTTGTGTGCTTTTGAAAAGGCTTGCTTTCCCTTGTCGATACAGTGATATGGTGCCCAGATTCGGAAGAAATCCTAGCGAGTTGTGCCTTATTTTTAACACGGTTCTGGATTTCGTTTATGACAGCCATCACCATCGCCTTTCAGACTGGAATCAACCAATGTTACAACCACAGAAATTACAAGAATATGCTGAAGCAATTCATCGACGAGGTGCTCCGTTGTCTAACTGTTTTGGGTTCGTGGATGGAACACTTCGCCAGGTTTCAAGGCCAAAGCGTAATCAAAGAGTTCTCTACAATGGCCATAAAAGAGTTCACGGCATAAAATTTCAAAGTGTGGTGACACCAAATGGGATGATTGCAAACATGTGTGGACCATACGAGGGAAGGAGACACGACAGCACGATTCTACAGGAATCCAACATGCTAACAGAGCTGAGGCGTATTGCCTGGGTAAATGGAGAACCACTTTGCCTTTATGGGGATCCGGCATACCCATTAAATGTGCATCTCCAGACTCCATATAGGGGAGCACATCTAACCAACGATATGGTGTTGTACAACAAGGCAATGAGTGAGGTCAGAGTTTCAGTGGAGTGGATGTTTGGGAACATTACCAACTATTTCAAGTTTGTAGACTTTAAAAAACAACTAAAAGTTGGTCTTAGTGCTGTTGGAAAGCTCTACCTCGTAAGTGCTTTGCTGGAGAATGCAAGAACATGTCTATATGAAAATATAGTTTCCCAGTTTTTTAATTTACCACCTCCTACCCTACAAGAGTATTTCCAGTAGTTATATATAGCAGTTGTTTTAAGTTGTAGCATTTGGTTAAGTTTCAATCTATACATTTACATTTAGATAGATCCAAATGCCACGACATGAAATAACTGTTTGCAGGTAATAGAGTATAACTTTAATACAGACTACAGTAAAAACTCCATTTGAGAACCAGTTGATAATGTCAGAATCACCAGGCTGAAATTTAGCATGAAAAATGATACATTTCTTAAGTATGCTTAAAGTGGATATCAAAGATTTTTTATTATGTTCAAAATCACTTATATGTGAACAGTGTAGTAGTATGGTTGCATAATATTTTTGTATTTCAAATTTCCTTTTTGGAGATATAAACATTTGAAATATCAATATGTAAATAAAATGAGACCATGTAAATTCAATTATCATTGATATGCTGTACACTTTAAAGCATAAAGCTTTGGCAATGTGCAAAGCATGTGCTAAGGATCTAAGAATTTTTGTTTTTGGCTGGTAAATTTAAGAACCTGTTATGGACCTACTCACCTGATTTGTCACTAGATTCCAAATATTTAAGAACCATAACAACCTGACTTGGAAAAGTAGTGGAGGTTATTATATGCGGGACTTTTTACTGTATCTGCTATTACCTTATGAAAGTGTGATGTTTTATCAAAACAATTTGGTTTAATTTACACAAAGAATCGTGTTTATTTGTGGGAGGAGGATAAAACAGCAAAAACACAAAAACTGCAAAAATTGAACTCGGAAATCAGAACTGGGAAAAACAGTTAATAAAATGTTTGAAAACCAGGTACATCAGAGCTCCAAATTCTTATTGTTCTTAATCACTTCGTCCCCTTATGAGGAAACTGTGACATCTAGGGAAAATAGGGCAAATGAAATGTAATGCTTTACATGTTTTTTTTTCTCAAGGATAGTCAAATAACATTTATTATCATTCAAATTATTTTTTTAATGGAAGACACATGAATAGCATTTGTTTGACATTACAAACTTGACATTGCAATACATTTGAAAGTAAATAATTTATTTATCTTTTTTTTGTTATTGCATTCTACTTTATTCAAAATGTCAAATATATTTATAGGTTCATAAATTCCCAAAGTTGTAAAGATATTGAATATAAATGTACCTGCACAATAAATAATTAAGAAGCCTTTTGTGCCACGTGGCATGAAGTACATACAGGTGAAAGGTAATATATAACTGTATGATATATAAATAATTATAAATATGAATATATATATATATATATATATATATATAAACCCACAAACTAAAGAGAAAGGGAACTTAGGCTACAATAATATTAGTCCCTTTTTTGTGAACTTGAATGACCTAGCTTCTGTATCACAGCCAGCATCTGTTGTTGCATCATGAGAAATTGCTGCTGTTGCTGTTGTTGTTGTGCCTGCTGCTGTTGCATTTGTTGAGCCATTTGCTGTTGCATCAGCCTTGTTTGCTCCTGCTGGCTTTGTTGCTGCAATATGAGCTGCTTGCAAAGATCTTTCTGCTGCACCCGCAGAAGTTCTAGTTCTTCTTTTTTCTGTCTTGTCTCCTCTTCCTTCAATATTTTGTCTTCTATTCCCTTCTCTCTAAGCCATTCAAGTGTATCAGATGAAGACCTTCTCTTTACTTTCTCTGGTTTTGTGGCATCATCTCCAGCATCGTGATCCGCTGCAATTCTTTTCCTTGTTTGCCCAAACCTCTCCATAGCCTTATCCCTCATATCTGTAGCCTTGAGTTTGTCTTCTTCATTCAATTCCTTCTTCTTTTCACTTTCTTCCTCGCATCTCTTGTCTGTACTGTCCGCAATTTCTGCCAGTTCTTCTAATATTTCTTCGATTTCAGTTGGCTCTTGTCCTCCACCACCACTTTCTTTCTTTTCTTTTGCATTTTTCTTTTGGAGTCTTTTTGATAGGATAGTATACCGGTCTCTTACTGATCTTGCATTTATTTCAAAACCTGGCTGGGCATTTAATTCCTCGGCAACAGTTTGCCAGGTTTTGCCTCTTTCCCTGCTACCAAATTTATGTACAAAAACTCCCTCTGCTGCGATCACCCTCAACATCATCAAGTCTTTAGTTTCACCCCAAGTCATTACTGACCTATAAATAAAAATAGAAAAATATAAGCCAATTATAAAACAGCTCATGACGTTTTTGTTGATCATGAGATAAAAGTGTAGTGTTATAATTGTATAGTACCATTGTATATATTGCTATTATATTATACTTAGATTATTTAATATTTTATGAGCTTATACTTAATTATTTTGTTTTTATAATATAATTTCTGTTATTATATAAACAAATTTAAATGGTATTTCTAATGATTATTTTTGAATGAGGTGTTTACATTGTAAATAATATTAAATTTGTAGTCTTATTATGCAGTGAGCCTTACTTTTTCTTTGATTCAGCTTCCATCCTATTTCTTCGTTTTTACCTATTACAATGGGCTATTATAATGGAAAATGAGAAAAATTAGAATTACAAAGTTTAATCTTATATGACTAAAATATCGATAAAAACAGTCCTCTTGACACATCACTGGAATGAAAAAACAACGAGGAAGATGTGATAAAATATGAATATTTATAAAACTTTAAAGCACAACATTAATTGTTGTTGTTGTTATAAATAGTAATAACCTTGATAAGCTAGTACCTAGTCGAGTTGTTCTTTAAAATTTCTTCATTAAAACAATTCAAAAACAATTTGCAGGGGCAACAGTTTTATTACACCGGTAACTAGAAGCTGTGACATTTCGCTCTTAGCTTGATAGTAAGCTTATCCACGTATTTTCTTTCCATTTGTGAAGTAAAATGAATTGTAGACGAATTGAATTATCTAGTGAACTAATTGGCAAGTATTTTAAGTCAAGCATTTGCTTAATTATAGCACCTTCTAGGCTATAAAAGTAAATTAAAGACTACTTACTTTTCACGTTTTCTTCGCGACGTCAAATGACTGCAAACGCCGTCCTGAACGGGACGTGTAGGACGTCGCTTCGAAAACCGGAAGTTAAAAACCGCTAGTTCCAGTCTATACCGCGCGCCGTCACGTCGTCTTCGGCGTCGCCGTCCCGATGCTAAATCAGTCTACTTTCGACCATAAACAAACTCACTGGAGCTCCCGGGGGGGGGGGGGGGGGGGGGTACTCCGCCAGGATTTGGGTAGGGGGGTTCTGCTGGGATTCTGAAAGGGGTACCCTGTTTATGACAAAAAAACTCAAATTCGTACACCCTGTTTATGACAAAAGATATAATTGATTGCACTGAGTTCCTGTTTCAATTATCATGCCAGCTCGCGTATCGCTTTTTGAAGACCATAGTAACCAGTTTCGGTCAATTCGAAAGTAGAAACCCTGAATGTGACAGAAAACTCAGGAAAAAATTTGGAACTTGAGTGAAATTGCATACCCTGTTTATGACAAGAAGCTCGAAAAACCATACCCTGTTCAGCGGATCATCCCCGTATAGTCCATGTATGGGATAACCCCCCCCCCCCCCCCCCCCCGGGCGGGAGCTGTTTAATAACACTTGCTTGTGTGTTGTATTTGCGAGTAAAGAGTAATTAATTTAGAAATCAAGGTATGTTTGCATGCAGATATCCGTACTTGACTCCCGGGACCAATTCTCAAATTGCTAGATACCCGGCAGTCGCTTGGATTTTGCAAAAACATCGATCAAAAAAACGACCCTTGTGCATTAATAATGCTAAGTGGATGCCGTCGATTGCTTATTAGATTATCGCTTTTTCCTCGATAATCATCACTAAATGTAACCGAAAATATAAGCTTAAACTATCCGTGACACAAACAAATCTTTGTGTCACGCAAGAAATGTTTTTTCCTTGGTTTAAAAACATAACAATAGCACTTTCTTATAGTCTTTTTTGCATCTCTTTACGAAGAATGAGAGTATCTCAATTTATAATTCGTTCATGATCGATCCCGTGAGTTTGTTTATGGTCGAAATTTTTCTAAGTGCCACAACTGAGACGCCGTCCACATACTATGCCGAGACACGCCAAATATGTATCTTTCAAATGTCTAGGGTTTCGAAGAAGCGCTTTCTAATCCTAAACAAAGCTAGAAAACTTTGAATCCATAAAAGTTATTATTAGATGTGTTTTTCATGAAAATTAAAAAGCTCCCGGGTATCTAGTATTTTGAAAATCGTTCCCGGGTCCCGGGTATCTAGACAAGTCGGTGAATGTAATGGTGTGTTTTGAACGACTTTAGGACAATTAGTAAAGAGGTTTAATTGGAAAAATAAAAAAATAAAACAACTGGTTTACGTTCATGGAATCCGCGGCTGGCGAATCCCGGGCTGAAGTCCCGGGCTAACCTCTCGACGGTAATTAAGTCGAAGTCGTCTTTCACATTAATTGCAGTTCAGACAATTAATTTATAACAGAATTCGCTTCCAAACTCAACAAAACAACAAAGAAGTAAACAAAGTAGGTGTTAAAGGGAAAATAGAAGGACGATTGCTCCAGCTAAATTGAATAATTAAATTATGAAATCGATCGAAATACTTTGCATCCTTCGAATGTCAACAAGCATAAGAAGGGCACAGGTTTTATAGTATTCTTCTCTAGTTTAGGAAACTATCTTGTGTCTGGACTCAATCAAACCTCATTCTTGTTTTTCATATTTCTTATCACTTTTGCCTAACTAGTGACTCCTAGCTTGATTAGATGTCGTCTTTAAAACATACCCACGAAGACATTCACGTCTATTAATGTACTTACAGAGTTAAAACTCCTTCGCTTTGACCTCGGTCTTTCTTGTACATCTGCCATATTGGGGAAGAGGGTTCTCTTGCTGGATACTCTCCTTCATTTTGGAACACTTGCTGAACCACATCGGGATCAAAGACATACACTGTCTTAAAAGGCCCCAGAATCTCTCGACAAATGGGACCGTATCTGTCTCTTGATTCTTCCTGGTTTAGATGAATTCGAGATATTCCATCTTTTAAGAGAAAATTGTAAAGAGACTTGAGGGTTCCCGAACCTGGGATTTCGTTGTACGATTTGACTTGATCTTTGCTTGCTGTGGTTGTATTGGTTTCTTGAAGGCGAACTGAAGTCTTTAATGCTGCACACGCTGGTCTAGCGAGTGTGAAGTTCCGTAACCTGGGAAGCAGGCTTGTAGGTCGGTAAATAAAAGCCATGTTTGGTTAGATTAAACTTTTGCTTAATCTTTATGTTTAATCGAAATGCAGTGCATCCAAAGAAGTGTCGCCATAAACCACAGGTAGCCCAAGCTTGGTTTCTGTGGTGTCCTGTTATAAGGAAATGTATGGAGATTCATCAAAAATTTCAATAAAATCATTGAAACGTGAAATAAAGCCCCGAAATTTTACCCGATCATTGAGAAATAGCACTTCTTTGGCTCTGCGTGGTTATTTTTTGAATTTAGCCCGTTTTAAGATTTTTTCCCCCACCAGTAAGAAATAAGAGAAGGTTGGAAACTCGAGGTCCAAAAGCGAACCATCACGAGTCTTTGAAACCTCGTACGTCTTCGAATTTCCTTTCCAGCGCCAAATTTTTGTCATGACCCTTCTCTCAAATCCCTATAGAACCGAGAAAGTCGCATTAGAGATTAGTCTTCGCATCTTTAAGCCATGAAATTTGCCTGTATTCACGTACTACCTCGCTTGTTCTGATCCGTACTTGGAGCTCACTGTACACCAGTTCAACGGATTTCTTTCGGCAACCGACCCGAGTTCACACCGAAAGTTTTCGTATCGTAAATGATAAGTTAAATACTTTTGTATCTTAGTTCGTTAAAAGAACACTCACCATAATTTCGAAGAAAGACTATTGGATTTGAAATTATGGTGATTTTTTTTTAACGGCCTAAGATGCAAAAGTATTTAACTTATAATTTCGAAGAAAGACTATATCCAAATCCAATCCGCATTTACGATACGAAGACTTTCCGCTTTATTTCACGTTTCAATGATTTTATTGAAATTTTTGATGAATCTCCATACATTTCCTTATAACAGGACACCACAGAAACCAAGCTTGGGCTACCTGTGGAAAGACAAGGTCTTCATACAATAACATCTTTCAACAACTCAATCATACTAGCTCGAAATCAAACAGTTAAATATTTGGTGCAATTTTATATTTCATTCAATAAATTATGGATAGAAAGATATAAAATTATTGAATGAAAGTCTTCTTTTGTTTGCCGATGGGTCCCCTCGATAGGAGGCGAACAAAGCTGTATTTTTCTTGAACGAAAAACATACGATAGTTGGTTAAAAACAACCGAATTGTTAAACATTTACAAAGCTAAATAAAAGACGAATATTTGCTGTAATATTTGTTTTCCGGATTATATTTCATCCAGCATTAAAATCAATTAAGCTTATCTATAGAAATATTAAAAGTTTTGAGAGAAATTCTTTGGTTTGCCTCGATAAAAATTCTTGTCAAAATCAGTATTAAATAATATAGTATTGTTTGCTAAAAAACACACACCTTTGACTGTATGAAAGTCTTTTTTTAAATTGTTATCTGTCTATAATTTGCTCTAAAACTATTTTTTCTGCGCATTTAAGAGCCGTATTTGCGAGTAGTTTTTCTTTGACATCAAGCGGGATCCCTGTGTTGTGTACACGGACGTACGGACGGCAGTGACGTCAGCCAAGCTATGAAAAATCAGCTCGATGGTTTACCATTTAAAAAAAAAGTGATTCCCTTGAAAGAAATTTTACCAATAACTTTGTCCTGAAACTTTGCATGGACATTAATTATATTTTGATGGACATTTAAAAACTGCAATAAAAAGACTGGGTCACCAGTCTCGTTTTTTAGCTAGATGCTTTCCAAATATGTCAATTTATGGGTTTTATAGAGAAATGCGATAGCAAACGGAGGTTGTAATCCAGAACCTTTATTCACAGTTAAAAGTACTTTCATATAACGAAACGCACTTATAACTCTAAGTTTATTCTTGAACTATCAGTGAAACATGAAGGTGTGTGCGCCTCTACGATCGTCCAAAAATTCTACATGTCAATTATTCCACATCAAAATCTTTCAAAATCTATCCTCTTAATACACTTTCCTTCATATTTTGATAATTGATGACAAGCATTGCATTTATCAAAAATCTGAAATAAAAAATGGGGGTCATTATTCTCGTTTTTGATTTATCTTGAAAAAACATCTCAAAATAGTCAAAAACTAACGCTTTTCCGAGTGGATACTGGGGCGAGTCAGATAAAAATCGCAATTTCTCTACTTAAAAAAAGATAAAAAAGTGAAAATTGATTTTGAACATGTTTCTTGCTTAGTTTCCGAAAGAAAAATGCCATCCCTAAGAGGGCCTAAAAAAATTACAGCCCCTCCCCATAAATTTACCGGCCCTCCCCCCCAATAATTAATGACCGCTCCCTAAGGGACTGGTCATAACGTATGGGGGGCGGGGGAGGGGAGATTGGGGGCAAAATCAGGGGGTGGGTCACATAATTTTGAACTCCTTCAAAGGGGTGGGCTGTTGATAAAATTTGACAACTAAAAAGGGTGGGCCATTATAATTGTCATCATCAGAATTCCTCAAGGTAATTTGCAGTTGCAATTTATTGTTGTGTTATCTACGATTTCGTAAAAATCGATTAAAAATCAGTAAAACTCTAGATCTCGATACGGCAGTGCGAAAAAAGGTCGCCATTTTTGTTTTGCTTCAAATATCAAGATGTTTGGAGAGAAAAACGTAGACTGTGGTTGATGTCTGTCGTTTGTACTACATTCTACACTTTTATCATCTTTGTATTCATCTAACAACAGAACTAAGCGATATTTAACGCTTTGTATTTTTGTTTTTGAATACCATTTTAAGAGAAAATGACTAAAATTGCACTAGTAGCTTTTCAATAAAATTTGACGGCAAGCGAACTGCTCGTGCAAGGAATGGACGTAAAAAAATCCATAAAACCTCCTATAATTTGTTAAGTCTCGTTCGCTATTTTTTCCCGTTATGAACGCGGTTTCATCAAATAGTGCACTTCCGGTTACGACGGCTTAAAAGGCATTTTTCTTCTTATGCTAATCTACTTGGAAAGCCGTCGTAACCGGAAGTGACAGGAGAAAGGGGAGAGGATCCGATAGTAAGTTTCGTGTAAAGTTCGTAAGCAGACGAAGTAAGACAATCAATAAAACGTTTAATTATCGATCTGCTAACGTCATAGTGAGTGAGTAACACATTTGCATGTTCAGACCCATCACAGTAACTCGTTTCCACGATTCGCATATTCATAATCAAATAAATTTTTTTAAATGACCGCGGCAATCCCCAATGGTTTCTTGCAAACTAACCGCCAATAGAATGTGGTACTGCGGCTTAGACTAACCAAAAGAATTAAAGAATATAACCGAACGCGCGCACAGAGTGTTTACAGGTGAGTAGATTTCAGCTTTAGGTGTGTTGTTGAGGTGTGCTGCCATAAAAAGCTAGATTACATGTATGTACAACATACTATTGTACTACTGAGAACATCCCATACAGATGTTAGTGCGGTACTTGAGCTATGTTGTTATTTATGTTGTGCGGTACTTGAGCTATGTTGTTATTTATGTTGTTACTTGAGCTATGTTGTTATGGATACAGTGCGCTAGACCCGTGCTAGAAGTCTGCATGTCTTCACAATGGTTTCCCTTAGACAGTGGCCACACAATGCAAATAAACACGAGCGTCTGGTTTTCATCATATGCCTTTGACTGCATCATGACAGCTCGTCAAGAAGCAACCGCGGCTTGTGGCTTAATTCCGTATAATTTCAATGAAATGATTTACACAAGCCAACTGATCAATGTTTTGAGTACAACATGCAAAACGAAAGAACATTTTTACAAATCGCACTTTAGTCAAGGCGGTGTGTGCATTTTTAAGCAGACTTATTGATAAGGGTGATATTTTACTACGGGTAACGTGCAAGTTAGATGACGTCATCATCTAAAATTTGGTTAAAATTGCTGAAAATTTCTGCTTGTCTCTTGATCGAGCCACTTGACCTATGACGTCATCAACGAGGGCCACTTGAGGGTGTTTGGTTTATATCGAGTGTAGTATGAGTCCATGGTACCTACGTTTTGCTATGGTACCCAGTTTCCTGCTATCGTATCCAGGCTACTGCCTCTTTATCAATGTAAATGCTACGGCACTCTACGGTACCCAGGTTCGTGCTATGGTACCCAGGTTTAGGAAACGATACCCAGGTTCTCAGCACCATTAAGGCATGGCTCTTTTGAGGAAGTGATGGAAAATCAGTTATTTATTCATATCTTTGACAGTTTACTATGAATCTTTCCCAAATTTGGCTCGTAGTAGTAATTCTTCAAGGCAAGCAATTACCGCATATCTGTTACCATGGAAACCAGGTCACGTGACCACAAGGTCGCCATCTTGGATTTAAAAAAAAATCGTTTGTAGTCGTATTGAAACTACTTCAAAAGTCCTGAAAATCCATATTCCTTTTGATATTTGCAATACCTATATGGATCTAATTGGATATCTTGGAAATTATATTAAGTTTAATTCTTAGAATATTTTTAATTTTTTGGAAAAAATAGAAAATATTCTAAAACTTAAACTTAAAATAATTTCCAAGATATCCAATTAGATCCATATAGGCATTGTAAATATGAATAGTAATCTGCATTTTCATGACTTTTAAAGATGTTTCGGTACGTTTACAAACGGCTTGTTTCAAAATCCAAGATGGCGGCCTTGTGGTCACGTGACTTAGTTTCCATGGTAACCAAGGCTCTAAGGTTCCTTCTTTTCACAAAAGACATTAACTTGCCAAGTTTGGGGAAGATTCGTAGAAAACTGGCTTTGATATAGCTAATCAGTTTTTCATCTGAGAGCCATGCCTTAATGATGCTGAGTTCATGCTACCGTACCCAGGTTCATGCTATGGTACCCTGGTTCATGCTATGGTAGCCAAGTTTAATTATGCTCCGGTATGTTATGGTACCTAGGTTGATGGTATGGTACTTAGCTATAGGTTCATGTTACGGTACCCAGGGTTATGCTATGTACCCAGGTTCATGCTCCAGTACCTAGGTTCAAGTGGTTCTTGCGATGCTATGGTACACAGGTTAATGCTGCTGCACAAGTTCAAGTTACGTTATGGACCATAACATGCTCGATAAGCACAGGTGGCGAGAACGCTACTAATAATTCGCTCTAGAATTGTCTGTTGGTTTTCTCCTGTGCTCCAAAGGTTTTTCCTTACCTTCACAAAAATCAACTTCTAAATTTAATTCGATTTGCCTTATTAATGAGGTTGCAAAACCTATGAGGAATTACGCCGTCCTCCAGATTTTTCGGGTTCAGAAAGAAACACAGAACACAGAAGGTTACCGAAAGTTATTCTGGTAAATGTCATAATCCTCCTCTGACGCATTGATTTGAGTTACACCTAATAGCGCAGCGCACTGATTCTAAAAATAGCTTAAAGATTCGGACAAACATTGCATTCTGTTTAACCGCTACGAGGATTATACGAACCGATTTTATTATTTTTACTTAAAGTTACAATAATAACCCATGTAAGCTAAGATCAAATGCGTTCGGCTGTGAAAATTATCTGCTGAAAGTAAACTTGTAAGTTTGTTTGTCCGAATTTCGCCTTTGTCTTCGTTTTTATGACGTCACGGTTGAGCTGCGCTATTGAAAAAACGTAGTCGGGTTCAAGGTCATATCATCGAAGCTGAGACCGAAAAGGGTACTTCGAAATCTGTATTATATTTGCATATAGACATGTAAAAATGCACAGTAGAGCAAAGTCGGTCGACCTAAATTAACATGCCAAAGCCACGATGCATAAAATGTGCACAGGAAGGGAAAACTGCAATACGCATGAAATTAGCATAATTCTTTGTCTTCCCATGCTCCCCTTCGGTCTTAGCTTTGATGATATAACCTTTTTTTGAACCCGACAACGCTTTTTCATTTAGGTGTACACAGTCGATATGATACATGTGTTAAAGGCGTCCATGCTTTCTGTCAGTGGAACACTTTATGAACATTCCACGAGTTGCCACAGGGTTAGCTCAGTTAGTAAGATCGTCGTCCTGTTATGGGGCTGGTCGTGGTTCAAGCCTCGGCCGGACCAACAGCTAAAATAACCGAGGTGCTGCCTTTGTAATTACATCTGCAAATGGTTAGACATTCAAGTACTATAGGTTAGGGACTTTAAACCGTAGGATCAAACCGTATTCACAGCAAATGAAGACTACACTTTGAAATAACAAAATAGTTTAATTAACTTATACATAAACCATACGAATCCTTTTTCACACAAGCAATCCAGCTAAAGGAATGCGGTTCAATATAAACACTAATTCTTCTTTCACTGTTAAAAATAACTGCCTATATATTGTATACAAAAATATATGTGATATCTTGTTTGTTCCTAGAAAAACGGCGATACACATACTTACGTATGTCTATTAGAAAAATATACCTTTTCATTTGTCAGAAAAAAATGTAGTGAAAACACCCCGTTGCCTCTATGTATATTATTAGGTTTTTTATATAAAAATACTTTATATATAAAACTTGGAACGTAGATCGGATGACCACGAATAAATGGTTCCAAAAGGAGGTTGGAGTAGATGTGTTCATACATTTACTGTAGTTTATCAGGGTTAACCTCGATTTCGAACCACTGTTTCGTGGTCACTCGAGCGTATTCGTGAAAGTTCTACTAAGATGATTTTTCTTCCCGATGCTGGAGCAGGTTTGTAAAGAAAGAACAATCTAGCTTTTGAACCTCCCTCGATGCATCAATAGAAATCAATAGAAAATATGTTATGAACGCACTTTTTCAATTTATAAACGAGTTACAAAAAATCTATGCAATGTGACATCTATGCTTATCTCCTTATCTCATATTTATATTAATTCCATAATACAAATAAATATTTATAAAATTTCTTAAGCATACTTGTTACAAGGTCAAGAGAAGGACGACGCTTTTCTAGTCTTAGCGACGCACATCACTCAGTGGTTTGCTTTACATTACTGATTTTATCTTTTGATTCAAAGATTGTCCTCCTGGTATCTTCTGCATCTTGTACTTATCTATTTATCATATGCTATGTAAATGAAGACAGTTTAAATGGCTAGTAGTTTTTTTAAAAGAAAGGTTACCAGAGCAAATTGAAAAAAAAAATGCCATAGAATGATTTTAACGTATTATAGGTATAAATAAACACAATTTTATTCTATGGCCCATTTAAATTATAGAATATACTAAAACTACCAGAATCCACTGCGCACATTCTTAGGTTCAATAGACCCTTTTCGAGTTCCAAATTACCGCTGTGTTTCTTGATTACAGACTCATTTGCTCAGGCCAAGCCTCGAATCAGTGTCTAATTATTCGCAAATACCAACGGTAACGGTACAACTTCAACAATACGAACACTTTGAAACTTGACGGACCTTGACTGGAAAACGTGAATATTCTTCACAAAATCGAGGCTTAGCCTGAGTAAATGAGTCTGTAATCAAGAAACACAGCGGTAATTTGGAACTCGAAAAGGGTCTATTGACTGATTACACGGATTGTTTCTTTATTCTCAAAAGGCGGTAAAAAATGGACCTCTCCAAATTATCGTGGAAGCGAGGCTAACATGAAAATACAAAAGAAATCACACTTTTTCTCGATGGTATTTCTGGCATTTCTTTTGTATTTCCATGTTAGCCTTGAATTCAAGACAATTTGGAGAAGGATTGAACATTTGAAGAGCATTTTAGTGTTGGTAGTAGAATGGAATCAAGATGCAAAACAGAGGTCGGCCTCACCAAATACTGCCGCCAAATCATAGTAAATGTAATTTTATGCCTGGATATCGATATCGTCCGAAATATCTTACTCAAAAAACTTCTAGTCATTCTTTTCGTATATAAACTTTTGGCCCAAAGAAACATATTCAAATTTCATACCTATAATTCCGTGAGCATTATACATTGAATGCCAAAGGCTCTCTTGCTCAAGTGCTTCCCTGTAACTCAGGGCTGGTTTTGTATTCGGTTTTGGCTTAACAAATCTTATAAATTTGCACTGCATGTGTTGCGGGTTGGTTCCAATCAGAACTAAACAGACACCTGCAACGACGGCTAAAAGCAAATTGAAAGTTTGCACTGATTGCAGTCTTTTTATGTATATATATTTTTTGTATGTTTTGCTCTGGCGATCCTTTGAAATATGTAAATAACGATATTATAATAGCTAAATAAATCATGCTTTGGATAATATCATACAGATTCTAAAATATTATATATATTTTCGTCAAAACCGACAACTTTGAAGTTGAAGGTAGACCGATGTATGACAGACAGTCGGAGAAGAGTGGCAGTGGCAATTAAAGTGCAAATGTTAACCAGGGGTTGATCCACCGTACACAAGAATCTTATAAAATTTACAAACCTACATCAGAAAGACCCTGCCATATACCTTTCTGAAAACATCCTTTGGAAATGAACACTCATTTGAACAGTAACATATTTGATATTTTTTTTACAACAATTCATACACACACACACAGAGATAAGAGCAACCATGTTACTAGCACAGAGGCATTCTTTCACCTGTCTCCGAGGACGTTCATCACACGGCGCCATGTAACTTCATCCAGAAGCGCTTGAATGTGAGGCTACGCGGGGGAAAGTTATTGTTCCAGTCACCATGGCTGCCGCGTGATAAAGGTCGGCCATAGTCACATAGTAACATGATGCGATCCATCTCTGAGTGTTTTGGTTTATGGAAACTAAAACTTCTAATATATATTTTGTAACCTTTCCTACTGAACTCGATTTAGTTCTCGAGCATACCGTGATAATGCGATACTAAAAGCTAATTTTGACGTATGAATAAACTAAGTACTCACAAAAAAGGAGAAAGAGTAAATAACTATGTATTATGGTGATTGACATCACGGAAAACTAACGACAGCAATATTTCAAGACCCAAATGCATTTTGTGTCTCCGTCAGTAGCTCTGGACCATGTTTAAACAAAACCTCGCTGCCATGAGAGACATACAGTCAATGTCATTAACGTTGTCCACCAAAAAAATACATTTACACATTTAGACATTTAGACTAAAAGAAATATCATGTGTTTCCTAGAAGGTTCTGGCATAAAACAATTGCTGAAATACCATTATCCATCTTAAATCCTCACTAAATGGTCAGGGCATTCTGGATTTTGGATTCACGAGTTTTGAATTTTACATTTAAAGTTCAGGCTGACGCACACGAGGCAAAGAATACATAATGAAACACGTGATATATCTTTTAGCCTAAATGTGTACATGTCTCTTTTCGGTGGACAACGTTAATGACATTGACTGTATAAAAAATGTACACATACGGCTTGCGAAATGTTTTTGGGTCTTGACATATTTTCAAAACAGAACAAATGCATGATATTTCTACAAACCGCTTTATGCCTAAGTATAGGAATGCAAAGGACGTGTAGGATTTTGAGAAACCATTTGGTGGTTATGAGAGTATGAAGAAGTCATCAGTAAATGGGGATGGATACTGACTGTTTCCTGTCCAGACATCACGTTATCTTGGTTTAGTACTGGCGGTGATAAAGGAGCTATGGGTACAGCTGATCCAAACATTTGAGAAGTTGGCATAAAAATACAAGACGAACTTCTGAGGTGACTGTTGTTGCTAATAGTCTCTGGATCCCCTTTGAATGTTACTCCATCAGCGACGCCTGCAGTGTTCCATCCTCCGTGATAAAATGGCACCCCACTATAGAAGGAATCTTCCTGATAGTACATTCCAGGCTTGGACGAGAGGATTAGAGGAACCTCCTCTATTACCCGAGGATGCATGGCACCATTCTCCTGTACGTAGAGGTACCTTGATTCAATTGGAGGGGTATGAGGACACATTGTTACTGGTTGTTCTGTTATACTTGAACGTCTTGTTTGTTCATTTTGGTTTACAGTTATATAGGCGGGGTATTGCGTCATTCCCTGTCTTCGTCGCCATTCTTGAAAGTGTTCATCGGGACTCTCAGCAAATGTACGATGAGTAATAGTCCGATGGACTTCCGAGTTCAATTGATTTTGTTCAACTTTTACTTTGCTTTGCTTACGTTCAACGCTCATCGGTAGCTTTACTTCCTCCACTAGCCTGAAGTTATGTTGTGGATTAGGGTAGGTTTCTTTGTAGTGTCCACGTGATAAATGAGAATCTTTAGATTGTTTATCTTCAGGATGACCAAGTGATGCAGTTAAATTCTTACTTTGGTTCACGCGTGTGTTATGCACATTTCCATAGAGACGTGGTTCAGTTCTTTGACAAGAATCTTCTACTAAATACTGCTGTTTTGTATGTGTAATCCTCGTGTACGAAGGAGACTTTGAAGGTTTTGGATAAGCAATGGGATCGCTAGCTGACGTTTTAGCTACGCTACTTTCAGTCAAGTCAACAACTTCTTTTTGGAAGTTTGTTTGTTGGACGGGAATCTGTTCCAGATGCGAAACTTTTCTTTCGTTTTGAATTCCTTGGTTAAAACCTGCATGGGCATTATAAAGCTTACCACATCCATCGTCATGTGCCTTGATTGTGTGGCAGGATGAATAGATAGCATCATTCTGACGGTAAGCAAGATGACACGTACCGTGAGACTGTGTAGTAACATCTTGAATGACGTCTTGCGGTTGATTTGTGACCTTCGTTAAAGAAGGACTTGGTGTCTTCCTTCGCTTTGCTATGGGCTCCCCTTGATTATGGCAAACTACTCTATGAGGGAAACCTTCATCTGGGATTTTTCTTTTCATTTCATCACTTGCTATAAAATCATTCTGCGCTCTTCGCTTGTTGGAAGATCTTCCGATATTTTGCTGTGAGCTGGCTTCATAAGTGCGCGAGTCCCGTACGTTACCAGTTTGGTGATGGGGAGTGTGATCTTGATAAATTGGTTCTCCCACGTGCTTGAGTTCTCTCTTGTGATTCGAGCTATTCTGTGCAGCAGTACGAGTGGGTTCACTACTACGCTTTTCTGGCTCGTATGCTTTTTCTCGAGCGAAAGTACGCCCTTCTTCATTTGACACGGGATGACCACTTTTAGTCATGTAATTCACACGATGACCAACATTTTCTTTGCTAGTATTACTCTGAGAAGACTGCTTCTGTGGGAGGTAAATTTTGGGAGATGTCACGCTGACCTGTTGCTGAGGCGGTCCAATTGAATGGTTTTGTGGGTTTTGCACTTGAACGACTTTAACCGCTTCATGTTTGATAGACAAGGGATAAGTCTCAGGTGTTGGGTTCTTCACTGGTGTTTTGATGATAATTGTACGCGAGGAATGCGATGATGCTGATTCATGTGCTGTTGTTCTTGGTGTCACAGTCGTGCCGTTTTGGATCACGTTCGATGACCCATGGGTATCAAGCTTATTAATCAATGTAGATGCAGAGGACGTTTTTGGCAATGCGATGGTAGAACTTCGAATTAAAGGTGCTGATTGATCGTTGATGGATTTCGTGACGACGACAAATGAAGATGAAGTGACATTGTTTTTCTTAATATTTTGAACGCTTACAGAATACGGGGCTATCACACCGTTAGGTTTTACCTTGACCACTGAGCTACTGGCACTATGACGTGAAATATTGTTCTTTATGAGTAACTTACTATCGGTGGTAACGGGTGCGTTCGCCTTGGTTGACCCAGACTGCTTAATAAGATCCGTATTATCGTTTGATGCCTTAAGACTAGCAAGTGTACTGTTGTTATTATTGGATGTGGCTGTTATTGGTTGGCTATCAGTACCGCGTTGATTGTCATGGCTACTCTGCGTCTTGCTATCCTTTGTAACTGAGTTATTTTCGTCTATGGTAGTCGTACCGGCTTGGTTGGTGCTGTTGATTGGATGCCCTTTAGAGGTGCTGTCTTGGCCACTGCTGGTGTTTGGAAGTTGGGTTTGCTCAGGAAGACCTTTTTTATTATTCAACTGACTCCGTACGTAGGTTTCATATGGAAGTAGCAGCCTGTAGAAAAACAAAGATACATGTTATCAATTTATTTTGAATTCTTCAGAACGTCCTTAATATTTGCCAATAACCGGTTACTTGCCTCTCGTAATGTCGTCGTGTATAAGTAGCGGCACTAGTGATGGTGGTACTACCTCCTAATGCATCATATACTTGACGCCAAAGCCTCTTGGATGTTACCTGATATCAAACAAAACTTGTCAATTTACTAGATTTAAATGTGAATATCAACCATAGCTATGCTCGACCTAATAGTTTTACCAAAATTTCTCGCAAAAAGGGCTCGTTGGAAAGCAGAACAAAAAAAAAAAAAAAAAAAAAAAAAAAAAAAAAAAGAAAAAAAGAAGAAGAACCTGCGTCACGATGCTCGAATTGGCTTCAGCTTCCTGTTGCTTGGGATCAAGCTCGGAGTATAGCTTTAATTGAGGGATAAGGCACCCTTCCCCTCCCCTCCCCCACTCCTTCCCGGGAAAAACTGTCACAACACTTCCTTATTGAGATTCCATCTGAGAAAGTCTTACCATGTCATAACCGCCAAGCTTCTGTGCGGTGTTATACATTGTCCATAGATTAACTCGCTTGAATCCTAGTGCTGGTATCTTTGATATTGGGGTATCTCGCGATTTCATAAACTCACGCAAAGATCGCATGAAATATTTCTCATCTTCGTCGGCAAATTCCTAGAGAAAATCGAAAATCGAAATCGAAACAAAATTAACAGAAAAAACAAGTTTGATTTCGAGTTTTGAAGTACCCTGTATGGATGGCAGAGAGTTTCTTTATTCCTTTACATTACGAGAATGGAAGGAGCCATCTGCAAGTACCTCTCTCTTCCATATTCCGCTGTAGACATATTTTCGGAGGTTTGCGATAACCTGATGAATTTTATTGCTTTTTATTATATCGATATCGATGAAATACCAGGTTTTCTCTAGTGTCGAAAACTTGATATCTTTCACCAGTGGAAGATACCATATCTTTCACACGTGAAGATATCGCTGTTGAATCGGCTTGCTATTTTAATAAAGAATTTTTGAGCTTTTGTTTTATTTAAGTTTCATCGACATCTATATTATAAACAGAAGATTACGTGGTCGCGCGGAGTGCGCTCACTCGTGAGATATCAATTGAACACTCGAAGATAAAATTCGTATCTCCGCGCGCCCATGTAGTATCCTTTATAAATTACCTCATTGAGTTCTTTTACGTTACAAGGTTGCCTGATCCTTTTCTTCTTAGTCTTGATCATCACATCTGCCTTGTTACTGTCCTGCTGGTTCTCCTTGCCTTCCATTTTCATGTCATCAGAAGGCTGGACCCTGCTCGACTTACCATCCACTAGCGTCTGTTTGCCCGTGTTACAAAGTGGATCAACAGATTTCATCCCGTTACACGTAGACATTTCGGGCTTAGTCCCGGTCGTAGTCGGTGACGCACTAGAGGATGCCAATCCAATACTACGACTTTTAATGGCTGTATACGCCTTGGAAGAAGACGAAGAAATCTCATTCCCTTGCATTCGGTTATTGCCAGGAACATCTACTCGAGGTAACAACCTTGGGACCGATTGACTTGTCTTCTTGACACTTTCTATTTTCTGCACTGCAGCAGGATAGAGAGGAGGAGGTCCCGCATCGACCTTAGGAACCACGGATGATTCAGTTTGAATTTTGATGATTTTCTGTAATGGTGGTGGTAAGGCAGGAACTAGTTTTACTTTTGATGTTGGTACGAGAGGAGGTGGTATAGTGTTCTTTAATTCATTTTCGCTGATGCTTATAACTTTGGCCTCCTGTTTTATTTTCATATGCAAGAAACCATTCGGCTGTCTTATCTTGTTTAGTGGGGTTTCAACAGCAACGCAAGGCTTATCTTCGTCCATACTTTCATATGACTTAGAGCTCTCCTCAGAGAGATCTGACTCTGTGCCCTCTTCACTTTCAGACAACTTTATTTTCTTAGAAGGTAAATTTTTCTTGACACGTTCCAAATCCGCAAGAAATCTTTTTCGTTTGAGTTCCTTAGCAAGCGTTGAGCTTCTGATCTTCTTCTTTCTCGGTCTGCCCTTCAGTACTGGAGCTACGAAATAAATGTGCAATATATGGTTAAATTTTGTTATCCTATTCCAAAGCAAGATGAAGAATAATGAATAACCAAGTATTTAAGGTCGAACGAAGAGTTGACGTTATGAAAATGTTAGCCAAAAAAAAAAATAATAATAAAAAAAAAAAAAAAAAAAAAAAAAAAAAAAAAATTAACCTCTTACAAGAACGAATGAAATTCTGAAAATTTTAAATGGAATGGAATATTAAAGTGCCTATGACCCCTAACTCCATGTTTTCAGCATTGATTCTACATGAAGTTAAAAGTTAAATAGTAAAGTATTTTCATATGATTTGAGTGATGCATCTTGGAGACATAGAGGTTTATACTTCCAGTATCAATTAGCGTGATATCATAGTAGGCATTATTAAATATACGAAAATTTACTGGGATAGTAAAATATCCTGTATAAAACATAATTAGCTTACTCAGGGTTTATAGAAAGCTTATTGCAAATTTGTTTCCTCATAGTAATCAGTGTTTTGATTTTCAAATGATGACAAATAAACCCAAATGCTTACTATGACATCACACTCATTGGCATACTGGAAGTATAAACCTTGATGCATCACTCAAATCATGTAAAAATATTTTAC
The DNA here is from genome assembly GCF_029948245.1 of Actinia tenebrosa. Lineage (NCBI taxonomy): Eukaryota > Metazoa > Cnidaria > Anthozoa > Actiniaria > Actiniidae > Actinia > Actinia tenebrosa. The sequence continues at coordinate 5,152,857 of NW_028292572.1, read as the reverse complement.
TATTTAACTTTCAACTTCATGTAGAATCAATGCTGAAAACATTGAGTTAGGGGTCATAGGCACTTCAACGCACACAAATTTTAGTTCCTTAGCATTTCTCGTTGTTTTCAGTTGTTGACACCATTTTCAAATAGGTACACTACCTATAGGCCCATCTTTTTTACGTTTTTTCCTCATTAGCATTAAAAAAATTCAAGCTACAAGCAAACCGACTCCAGTCAAGTCTTGCCACACAAGCATACATTTCTTTGTAATTTATAGTGTTTTCAAAAAAAATTTACTCCCAAAATATTGAACATATTACTCTCAAATTTTCAGTAGTTACTAAATGAGACTTTCTCTTTCGACTTCTGAAGTCGGTTGATATAAAGATCGGCCTATTCTTCGATTGCACTCTACGTCATCGCGGCCATGTTGGTAACATTTAACAAAAGATTACTCATTAGCATCCATTGTTAACGGCACCACAATGGCCGCCATGTTTTTGTCTTTTGACTCTCTTGGGAATGTTTGCAAGCGATCAATAGCATACCAAACACTTGAACCAAAGGTCAATAAGGATAATAGACATAATAATCTAAAGAATAACAGTGGCAGATCTAGAATTTTAAAAAGGGGGGTTCCAAACAAACTGGCGGTCTCCACGTACAAAAAACGGGGGGTTGGATTCACGAAGAGGGTTCCAATTTCACTCTACTGAGCGTAAATGGACGATGATTGGCTTCACAAAATGGGGTTCCAAGGAATCATCCCTGGATCTGCCAATGCATAATCCAGGGCCATAACTAGGGGGGAGCACAGGGTGCACGTGCACCCCCCCATAAAAGCTTAAGGTCCGCTCATCCATCTCCTTTTTTTTTTGGTTCTGCTTTCTTTAAAAAAACGATCAATGGTCCGATTTTATTCGATGTGCACCCCTCCCTATAAAAGTTCTGGTTACAGCCCTGTAATCATGGCCTTATAACTTACCTTTATGTTCCCCAGATAAATGAAACTGATCAAGATCTGGACAGCTAAAACAATCTCTACAGAAAACAATCTTGGTAGATTTACTGGGTGCAATAATACCCCCTAGTGATGTTATTTCAGATTTTGCAACGGTTATTCCAGTAAGCAGTCTCTTTTGTAGTGCTATATAGCGACAATATGCTTGAAAAGTAAGAATAATGATCTTCTCCGTAGGAGTATCATCTGTAGTAGGTGTATTTTGTAGTCTATACTTGTTCTCTGGTTTTCCAGTATATTTATCGATACAGACATCTTTCATGGGTACAAAGTCTGTTTCTAATGTAGGTATTAATCCTGTTGTCCACGAAGACCCTGAACATTCCCACTGTGCCATGTCTTCACATTTTATTATGACCTTTTGGTCTGCATATAACAACTCATCCTAAAAGGAAAAAGTAAATTAGGTGAATTAAAATAATATAATTGGATTAATTTACCCCTCGGGAAAGGGTTCAGGAACAACATTGGGTTAGTACATGGGAGATCATCATTTTGATAATCATAAAAATAACTTTTACTGAAACAGGGCTGTCCTTTCAAGGTTTGTATAACACACGGTTAGAGTGCTCGCACTAAACCTGTGAAACAAATACTAATTTTTAGTACTAAATAGTGATAATCAAACAATAGGAAACAAAGGATTCTGTATGAATTACTTCTAATTAGTACTAAATATTATTCATGGGTTTAGTGTGTGCACTCTATTAATAGAAGCCCAAATGTTTACTGTGAAGCTTCCAAACTCTACAGTTTCTATATTGAATTATTAAACTCATTAATAATTCATGAGGAAAACACAACAGAAATCAAAACCGTTGAAGAGTTTTGTAAATCAGATACAGAATCCTGTTCATTTGCATAAACTTTAAGATGGATTTTCTTGGCCAGATTCACTTTTATCTTGAAAATTTTAGTGAAACACAAAGGAACTAACCTAGACGTGTGATAAGTTATCTACAGTATTCCTGTCCATGTTGTATCCAATATACAAACTCTCTGCTACGCCTTGAGTTTGTATATCAGATACAACACGGCCATTCATACTGTATATATTTTATAAAACCTGTAATACTGATGTCTGCATGTTAAAGAAAGTAAAAACTGAATTTACTGTGGCTTTTGATATTCTGCAAACTCCAACATTTCCCTGGCTTGTTGTGCAATTGGTTTTCACTGCCGCCAGTCAAGAACATATATAATAATATAAATATAAGTTACTGCCTGATTATTTTTGATTATTTGACAGCAGCGAAAAATCAAATTGCAAAGTTCAGCTTGCAACTACCGAGTTTACAGAATATCGAAAACCTGAGTCTGTAATAGTGATGTAATTGTTAGTAATCTCATGGAGAGTATTTGGCATTTTATTAATAGTGCTATAATATTATTCATGAAATGAAATAATTTTTTTTTTGCTAATAAAATTAATGACCCACAAATGTTTAAGTGCACAAGTGCTTAATAATCTTGTCTGAAAGACCTGCCCTACGTCAAAAAAAAAAAAAAAAAAAAAAAAAAAAAAAAAAAAAGGGGGAAAAAAAAAAAATAAAAAAAAAAAAAAAAAGATAAAAAAAGAAAAAAGAAAAAATTTTATAAAAACATACACCTACCACTACTAAAAATGGAGGATACTAATAACTAAAGTGAATGATCTTGTTAATTACCAGACTGTTAGTCAGACAAACTCCCCACTACAAACCATTAGTCTAAGAATATTTGCATCATGCTTCTCCACCCTTGAGTTATCATGAACTAATTGATTTGTAAACTCCATTAATGATCTAAATACTGTTAAAAAATGAAATTGAACCTAATTATTATATTTAAAATAATCACAAAGAATATTATATCCTATGCTAATAATTTGCATGCAAGGAGACTAACACAACTCTTAAATTTCACATCCGTGCCTTGTTAGGAAGTTAATAAGTCACACCCATCACAATAATCACATGTTATAAAGTCATATGACTTGCTTCAATGCAGACACCATTAAAAACTACATGCTTGATTAACTATGTGAAGTAGAAAATCAAGACTATTATCAAAAATCACATCCTTGAAATTTATTTTTGATTTACTTCAGTGATGCCACCTGGTTCTTAACAGAGCAGCATGCATTACATTAACAGAATACTCAAACAATATGTTTTTCAATAAAAGTTATATAATGGATGCTGGTATGTGCAGTTCATTTAAGTTATTTATATACATTTGACACTAAAAGTCATTAGGATATGAGAAGTGTACTCCCTGCTATTTCAAAATAAGAATAAATAGTAGATCTAAAAAAATAAAATAAAACAGTTTTTCCTTATCACAAAACTTCACAGAAAAAATAAATAAATAAAAAACCCAAGGCAAAATGTTGATGTATCATTGGTTAAAACGGTTAAAAATATCAAAATAGTGCAAAGTATTAATTAGAAAAGCATCCATGAACCGCATACTCTTGTAAAACTGCGATACTGCACATTAAAATAAAAATTACTGCAAAATCACACAAAAAATAGCGCAATGTATTATATAATATTTAAGGAATAAAAAATGTGCGCGCCTCTTTGTACTGTAATATAAACATGCTGGGAGCTGTAGAGCAAGAGAGAAGCAAGCTCAGGAACATAAGGCATAGCCAAGTGATTCTCTTGCTTTCTCGAGTGCTCTAGATCTCCCAGAGTGTTTTATAATGCTTTTAAGAAATATTTTTGAATGATTTTGCATGAGCGTGTCTCTGTCCTCTGATATAAAAATTGTAGCCAACCAATCAGCTCACGCCTTAAAGCTCAAATATGTACATACACATATATATGCCTGTACTAAAGATTTAAATTTTAGACATTATTTTACAAAGAACTGTCGAAAAGAAAATTAAACACAGCAAAACAAGAAAAAAAGAAAGGAAAAAAGATCTGCTTCTACACATGTTCCAGAGTCAAAACAACCGAAACAAAAGAACAGAAAGTGGTGCACTGGATTCAAAAAGTTAAAGTTTCAAGTTATGAATCTTTACTTTGTTAAGAAAAAAACTGTTTTGACTAGCATTAAAATACTAGTAAAACATCTAAGACATAAATGACATAATTTACTCTAGAGGTGTAGAAATGAAAGTAATTAATTTTTAATGTAACTGAGTCATTAATTATTTAATGTGGTATATTAATTATATTAACTTTTAACCCAAAAAAAGATATAAATTTTGAATCAAACATGATGTACATTAATATGTATAAAACTGATTTGAGGATCAATTCAATCCAAAACAAAAGTATCAAATGTATTCAGCTTATATTGCCTTTGTTATAAAATTCAAATATTACAACAGCAACAAAAAAAACAAAAAAACCCCCCAGAAATATTACATAATACTTCCTTCATAAAGCTAACTTCATAAAGCTATAAAAGTATCCAGCAATAAGGATGAGTATTGTGACAAAGGATTTATAAATATTCATGTGGCTATGGCTCTGATCATGTACACATTTAGATGTAAAATAATTGATTATCAAGTTGTGTTGGAATATATTCAAAAAACATAATTAGGGTACAAAAGATAATAACAAATCAAAGCCATTTAATATTTTGCTTAAAAGTACAAATTCAAATAGCATGCACCCACCAATCATACACTTATTTAGGGCCTTAAACTTCTTAGTCTTCATGTTTTCAAAAATCCATGCATTTAAGTCTTCATAAAGACTTGATAATGGACACAATTCAATACAGAAACATGTATAACTGATAAATGAAAAAGCTTTATGTTTTTTTTGCATTTTTTATTTAAAAGTAACAATTCAAAGATAAATAAATTCCAAGAATCACACATTAGCTTGATATATATTGACGTCTATTATTAGCATTAAGTTTGTACGGCACCTTTGTCTGGCAGTCAAAAAAAAAGTTCACCTTCCACATGATATTGCTTAAAGTCATAGCATCAAAGCTGATAAAGATAATCCCAAAATAAACAGTCAGCCGAATTAATGCATCAAGGATTCAGGAGTTCAAATTAATCAGACAGAAAAAATGTTTTGTCAATTGATAGCCATAAAGTAGTAATGTCAATTTTTTTTTCTTGAAAAAAGTCATGAATTTATTAATGTTAATTGAGAATGTGAGTTTTACTCTTACATGTTGCCACCTGGTTGGTCCACATGATATTGTACTGTGGCAGTCAGAGTGAGAAGACATACATATTAAAAGAATACGGATGACTTCTAAAATATATGTCCATTAGCTGAATAGCATAGTCTATTTAAAAAAATTTCAGATAAAAGGATGGAGTATTCAAATGAGGATAAACAAGGAAGAGATAAATTAATAAAACTGGAATATATATTTAAAAAAATCAAATATCTTATAAAGTATCAATGAATAAATATACATGCTTCAGTAAAAGTGATGCTTGACTGCTTATCTCTAAGGCAGATTCTATATTGTTGACTGACAAATCATTTGGTGACAGTAAAGTGGCCAGGCGTATTCATCCAAGATAATAACTAGAAATCATTGTTACCATTTCAAATAAAATTTCTTAAAGATGTGTCAACTAAAAAGTCATTTGTGGTGTTTAATTTGTTATACTTTTTTTTAAAATCCTCACTTTACGAAGATGGAATAGTGAAGATCATAATCCCTTTATTATCAGAGCTATTGTTGGCTAGCAGATGGCATCAAGAAAGGCTTATTTTGGTATAGCAAATAAAAACATTATTTTTCAATTAACTGAATGACTTGGTATACTTACAATTATTTTTTGCGAGGAAAAATTCCTCTGCGAATACTATCTTATTCACAGTTGGTTTTGTTATATAATTAGATTTTTTCTTCGAGTGGAAATAAATTTAGAATATTTTTATTCCATATATATTATTCATGACGACAAAGCAGATTAGCAACAGGATTTCCACTTTTGTTTTATATTTAAGATATATTCGAAATATAACTTCGAAATAGTCCAGCGATTAAATCGCCCACAGTCAAAAATATGTGCCTATAAATTAAATCCCCGGGTAACACGATATCTGAATTTCAATCTTTAACCCAATAATGTCTACCGTCATGAAAGCTTTAATTTTAATATCGTAAAAAATATTCATTATGTGAAATTAATAAAAGACAGTTTTTTTTACAAAATAAAAATTGAACGAGTTGAATTAATGATTTCGCAGCATGGGGACATAAAAAGATGTAAAACACGATGAAATTTAAGTACGTATTTGACTTGAAATTGTAACCCACGGAATGCGCGACCTTAAATATATTTGTGTTCTTTCGACGTCTTGTTTAAATGTAGCTGAAAATATCATTTATGGCCTACTTCAAGGCTAAATTAAGTTCAGATTTTTTCTATCTTGGCGGTAAAATTGATTGATATTATTCAAACAATATAAAAATGCAATTGTGATTGACTGACTTAATTAGGCTCAGAACATGCGGTAAATTGTTTACCAACCAATGCTTAAAGATTTCGAAGACTTCTGGTATCAATTTTTTTGAAATCAAATTCCAACTAAAAATCGAAAATAGCTCACACGATAATCCAATATTTGATAGATTTTTTTAAATCTAGAGCGATAAATTTTAAAGTTCCAAGAATGTAATTTTAGAGCCAAAAGTGACAAGGCATTTGTATTCAAATTATTTGACTATTGTCAAATGGTTTATTGTGTCAGGGCATCTGTTTATAGACAACGTGCCGTGGAGTTTTTAGCGTTTCGCTTGAAGAGTCATAAACCGATTTTTTACCTAAATAAAAAAAAACGTGGTTGGCAAAATAAGCGCATCACACCGTAACAACGAATAACGGAAATAACAAACTTTATTATTACACCCACAAAAAGTAAGGTTTTCTATCTTGACTGGTGCGAATTTTTTGTCATTGTTAGCTACGTGAATAAAAACCCGCTCAAATTCTCACTTAAATATAGAGACTTCACTTTGTGAATATCAATTAGCAGTTTGTATTTTTGATATCAAATAAAGAGCTTAACATAAAGACAATCAATGATATCGATAGAGCTAAAATAAAAATGGGGATTTTTTTAGGCAATAGGAATGGTATAACTAAAGCAATAATATACTGCCTTCTATGAATCAAATACTTGTTTACTGATATGACCTCAGCCGTGATAAAAAGTTGCGAAGCCATTTACATAAAACGGGCATGCTCCGATATTAGGACAAAAATCCCTCCAAAAATTGATCAAATCAATTCTAAATTATAGACAATATTTCCTAAAGTCAAATATTTCTAAAAAAATTTGACATAAGAAAATAAAGTGATCTTACTAAAAAACTTTCATTAGTGAAGACCAGCACATGGGAATTTTTACCACTTCCGTACAACGCGTTGAAAAAAACAATAGACAAAATCGTAGTTTCATGAAGTTTATAAATTCGAGGAAATATTTATCTCATTTATTGTCCTGAGATTATACTTGTATATTATTAGGCGTAAAATAGTTATTTTAGATAAAGTACGTTTCGGTGACGGTCGCGTATCACTGAACCACAACGTATAAGTGCGTTCTTATTTTACATCGATACATTAACAAGAATAAATAATGATTATAACTGCTGTGATTTGTTCTAGATAGCCATTAAATTCTTTATAGGGATTCTGCGCTTCGATTTAATATATAGAGTAATTTCCTATCGCTTACAGCATCTGAATTTAAATTTCAAAGCGATATTTTGCAAGCGATTTCTAACATAACGACAGGACAAATCTGCCAGCGCTCAATAATATTTTCAACAAACAATTTTCGTTAGCCGATAAATTTGTTAACAAGCCTAATTTGAGACCCTTAAAGAGAGGACCTCCTTGAGCAAAAATATAAAATATTAAAATAAATTTTTAATTTAAAAATCTACATTACCTTTCCATGTATTGAATGCCTGCCTAATGGAGTATTTTCGGGTTTGAAATACAATCTTGCGGAAGCGAGTTTACTATCAATACTTGCGTCGTGCCAAATGAGTTGTAGTTCTGCTATACAGATCGGACGATCTTCTGAATTTCTGACGAAGTAGAACTCGCCAAGGCAATAGCTTTTTTCTTTTCCACGAGAATTTATTTTAAACCCCTTGTAGAACGTATATGATCCATGCCGTCCACAACTTGAACCGATCCACTAGAAATACAAATCAATAATTTAAAGTCAGTTAGGCGGTAATTCTGTCATGGTATGCTTTTACGAGAATTAAATAAAAAAGTGCTCTAAATAAGTATTTTTGGGCATAAGATCTAGACTAAATATACGGTAGGTCTTTAGAAAAATATTTCTGTCGGTTAGGAATATTTTTGGGGGTTCAAAAGGAGCCAAAGAAGAAAAATACCTGCACTTGTGTGTCGTTCATTGTGCTGTGTAGTTTATCCTTCAAAATCCACACATTGAAATGAGTTTTAGACTTAGCACCACGTGATCAAACGTCACCGATCAACAAGCACATTTTTACCATGCAGATTATTAAACAGTACATAATAAACTCAAAAATCACGAGAAAAATTGTCATATAACTATTGCTGCCGACCATCTACATTAATTTTGCGTTTGGGGTATAATTTCAAGCGCTTCGGTGATTCGCTATATGATTTGAAGTACTGGTCATTTCCTCCCCACCCCCTCCCCCACTATAAATATGATATCATATTCGCTTAAAAGCGTTTTCTGAGGGCCCAATTTTTAAAATAATATCGGGAGAAAAGGTGATTATAAAAAGATTATTTTCACATTTTCTGATTCATAATTTTAATGTAATATGAAATATATAAGAGATATTTTATTATTTTTTTGCTGACTTAATGTTGCTCAAAAATAATATGTGGATGTGAGACAATATTGAAAAAAAATTTTTTTCTTGTGTAATTGGATTATTTCTTAAATAAGCAGCCTTATATGGAATACGATATTATGAAAATTTAATTGTTTTGAAAAATGTTAAAAATAACAGTATTTGCATTATGTTTAATGTCATATTTTCTCTTCAAATTATATGAGGATTAAAGCAAAAATATTTTCTAAAAACTGTTTATTTTATTATTAAAAAAAAATCAGTAATGGCGTGCATTTTACTTTTTTATACATCGAGGGTACAATATCTAAAATTCCTGTGAACATTATTAAGTTTATAAATATTCTGTATCTCACCACAAAGCATTATAGCATTAAATTCACAAAAGAAAAAAACATTATTCAAAAAATATCAACAATAAATATTAAACATTAACCTACAATTTATTTTAAAAATTTCATCAAATGCGATTATGTCCAAAAACGGAGGACAGCAAATCTAAGATCTCATCGATATGAATATCCTATGAATATCAAAATATCAGCAAAAATAAACAGCTATTTTTTAGACAATCTTTAAGCTAGTATTATTTTTTAAAAATAATAACAGGTAATTTATTCATCTTTCTAGAATTATGACACCTTTATAATATATGTTATTTACATTCATTTTTTTTTAAAAAAAAGAAAAACAATATCAATTCAAGGGCCTTGCCAAAATAAAATCTTAAAAGCATAAAAACACCTGGTAATTTTGTATAAAATAAAAATAAAGAAATATAAAAGAAAAAAAATTTACCTTATGCTTAGTGGTTTAACCCAAATTTCCCAACTAATAAATAATGAAAATATATATCAAAAGTGTCAAACTAAATATCAGGATTATTGGACATTCTAGCAATTTCTGTGGAAGAAAAACAATTAGCTTTACCCAAAAATAAAACTCATGCTATATATATAAAATTAAAAAATATATATAATATACGAATTTTATTTAAATATATGATAACTAGAATGATTTTTTGAATTTTAATTGTAACAATGTTGAATATCCCTAGAATTTTTCTTAAAAAAGCAAAATCGAAAATTATTTTATGAATGATCATCAAACTTTCTTTTTTAGAATTTAGAAAAAAATTCTGTTTGTTTAATTCTTTTTATAAAATCAAATCAAAAATTATTTCATAAATTATTATCAAACTTATATCCTTAATTTTTCTTTTTAAATTTCAAAAAAAAATTCTATAAATTTGTATAAAAAAAAGTTATGGAGTTGCAATTTAAACATACAATGTATGAAGTCCAAACAATAAAATAATAAAAACAATTAAAATAGAATATTTAGTTCATAAATAGAATTAGAAACTGAAAAAAAAAAAAATTAAAATTATTTTATGAATGATCATCAAACGTTCTTTTTTAGAAATTAGAAAAAAATTCCATGTTTGCTTAATTCTTTTTACAAAATCAAATCAAAAATTATTTCATAAATTATTATCAAACTTATATCCTTAATTTTTCTTTTTAAATTTCAAAAAAAAATTATGTAAATTTGTATGAAAAAAAAGTTGTGGAGTTGCAATTTAAACATATAAAGTCCTAACAATAAAAACAATTAAAATAGAATATTTAGTTCATAAATCAAAACATGTGCATTGGTTATAGCATTCAAAAATGATAATAGTGGAGATTTCAGAATGAGAAAATGAATATAAGTGTTTTTGAAAATCAAAAAAAAAAAGAGAGGAAGAAAAAAATGGTAGTTTATAAAAAAAGTGAAGACACATTAATCTTACGACTCAAGTCAGTTTTAATTATGACTTATTTTTTGAGTGCCCATTTTTTAGAATTATAAAACTCATGAATAATTAATGAGAGAAACACAATAGAAATCATTGTCCGTGGAGGAGGTTGTATATCTGATACAAGATTGTCCTGATTTGCATAAACTTCAATTTTCTTAGCCAAAATCAATTTTATCTTTAACATTATAGTAGAACATGAATGTATACACCTACACATTTCATAAGCAATACACAATATGAGTGGCCGTGTTGTATCAGATATACAATCAATTGCCTTCGGCTCGTGGTTGTATATCTGATACAACTCATATCGTATATATTACTTACAATCTGCTATACGAAAATGACCCCTACAACTGTAATATGTAATTTAAGGATGTTAATCCAAGTTCTTTAATATTGTAATGTGTATACAATACAATACAATTTTATTTTATTTTATGTGTATATAGGTCCAGAAATGACCATACCCTCCCCCCCCCCACCCCACTGAGGAATTTATTTAAAGACCCCTCCCCCCCCCATCACACAATGTCTGGAACTACACAATGTCACTCTAATATGCTGTCAGCTACCATTCAAAAAATGATGTCAGTAGATAGGTGATAAGGTACGTTTTGGAATGGGGTGGGGGGAAGGGCTGGGGCTTCAGAGGGGAGGGAGGTCATCAGTAAAAATTTCACATTTTTGGAGGGTGAAACCTTTTAATTTTTGATGAAAGCTGTTTCCTTAATACAGGGCTATACAGGGCCTCTGACAGAATGCGGTGGAAAATTCCAAATTATGCGGAGAAAATGGAAAATCATCTTTCTTGTCAAGAAAGCAAAGGTTAATATTGACTTCTTTAGCATGACAGCCAATAAGCTATTTTAAATTTAATACACAGTGATTATTTGTGTTTCAATACTGTACCTATCAAAGAAATGAAGGGTGATGAAGTTCAAATTACATATAGGAAGAGGGGGAAAGGGTGCCGGGGATAGGTTCAAATACCCACTCCAACTTTAGAAGCATGGGTGACATGAGGTGCTAATATACCACCTGTTAATTACCAATATGCATCCCAGGGTTGATTTCTGGGCTCATGCAGTATGGATTTAATTGTTGGTTCTATCCTGTGCTTCGAAGGATTTTCTCTGGGGTCTTTTATTTTCTTCCCTCCACAAAAATTAAGTAAATTCCAACTGTGGACCTCTAGCTCTGATGTGTTAATTAATGTGCTTAAAAATAACCAAGCTGCTACATGCATATAATGTAATTTAATGAAATGGGCCATAATATATTATGATAAAGTGCAAAGCTTATTTTAATGAAATGGGCCTTAATATATTATGATAAAGTGCAAAGCTTATAAACTGTAGGTTGTTATGCCGAGGGCTGTTTTCAAGAAAGAGGGAACAGTTTTTCCCTATCCGGGACCGACTATAGGATGGTAAATAACTTATTTATTTTTTCCCATATTTTTTTACTTGTTTTGGTAATTGTTTTGCTTTGTTGTTTAGCGGCAAGGATACCCGCCCGCGAGCACGGGCAGATACTGACACTCAAACAGCCAATCAGAACACACGATTTTTTAGGATATATGAAAAAAAGATAATCTTTAAAACTTTATCACACAGCAGGCTTATCCAGGCTTTAAAAACCTAAATATTTATTTGCACTCAAAATTGAAGGACATTTATGGATATAAATATAAGATGATCCCTATTTCATAGCTTCCCTAAATTCAAACTGAAAAAAATTGGTGCTGCATGCTCTTTAAAATCTTCAAAGCCCATATTCCTCAATACTGTATGCTATTTTATGAGTTTAAGAAGCTAAATACATCAATAGGGCTGTTCAATTCAAATAAGGTGAGAGATTTGATTTATGGAGTCCTCATGGGCATCTAAAGAAAAAATTCTAAGCTATAGAATCCTCTGTTAACTAAAGAATGGCTTAAAATTATTATGAGAGTGAAGATATAATATTCAGATAAAAGAAATTCTCAAGGGTCACAATATATTGACCTATATTACACAAAATAACTATATATTCGTTTGTTTATAAAAGAAATCTACTCTATTCACTATTCTCTACTCATCACAGTCTTTGGAAATATTCAAGAGAAAACTAAAAACATTTTTGTTCAATTTGTAACTTTAATCTATTTTTTCACTTGACATTTCATTGTAATATTTGTAAAGTGCATTGAGAATCTATAATGCACTAAGAACATATTTATTATTATTATTACTATTATTACATGTGTATTATTATTATTATTACTCTAACATTATAATAATTATTTATGAACCTTCTTACCATCTATCTCTTAACAGCAGAAAAAAAAACAATAGCAATGATTACTTTGAGAATTAGAACAATGTGAAGCACTATATCACACAGTTTTATATATAGTCATTGAGTATTTTAGTTTCTAATAAATGCCATAAATAGACCTTTTTCGAGTTCCAATACTACCGCTGATACGCTTTACTGCAGATCCATTTGTACAGGGTTAGCCTCGATTGCGTGTTAAAATGTTTATAAATGCCAACGGGAAAGCAAAAATTGTTCAGCTTGAACAATAGAAATACTTTGAATTTCCACGAAGTATTCTGATGTATTACGTGCAAGTGAGGCTAACCCTGTAAAATGTGCGTCTGCTGTGCGTTCAGCGGTCATTCACAGGGAATTGGAAACTGGAGTATTGTCAACATATATTTACTATGTTGGCAATTAACTTATGGAATTTATTGAAAACACGTACAAGTCGGATACATTAAATTAAACAGTTTACGATAATTTCTGTTAGAACTGTTAATACAAATATTAATATGTCATGGCAGTGCACAAGTCTAAAAATAGGATAAAGTAAGAAGCTTATCTTAGGGTAACACATGAGCTTCATACTGCTTGAAATTTCTTATCTTTTAATATTAAAGATCAAGATAAGAAACCAAATTCTAGCTTGTGTTTGTAGCTATATGTGCATGTCGTTTATAGTCTATAGAGAACATAGTGTCTTTTGGCATCAAAAAAGTCATGAATACATTTAACCCTTCTGAACTTCCTAGTTCATTAGTGGGTAAGAGAAGTATTTAAATGTAATATATTAAGAAATCACTGACAGTACTAAATAATGATTTCAAACATGCTCATATTAAATAAAACACTGAGATCTACACATTAGGCTTAATTAAGTGTTGATTTGTTCATGATGAGCAGATATACAAGTAATATTTTATCTATATTGGTTTACAACAGTCTGCCCTTAAAAACGTTTATAGCTACATGTAGTTTAATGACATAAATATGAAAATGAAAGAAATTTTCATATCAAATAAATCTAAAATGTTAAAATCTATCTGCTTCATCTGTTTCACTGCATTTCAATTCCTCTCTTATAATAAATGTAATGTGCTTAATATTTTCTTCTTCTAATAATCAAGAACATTTCTTTCAATTGAAGCTATTGTGAGACACAAGCATCTAAAAATAGAATAAAGAATGAATGGAATTTCTGAAACATAATATATCCAAGCATATCAAAATCAGAACTAGAGTTAACACAAATTCCAATGCTTATTAAAGGAATATGTTGTCCTTATTTGGAGCCATTCAAACAAATGTTAAATTATTCACAGGAAATTATAATTTCTTTCTTTCTTTTTTTTGATAATTTCTTGATTTATTACATGACCTTTTTCCAAGTTACATAATTAGGATATATTAAATGATTTTGAAAAAAATCCCAATGCAATTTGCATAATTTTTAACTAAAAGTCTTGGCTGGTACTATTATTTGGCTGCAATATAATTGGGCAAACCTAAAATCAATATATTTATAAAGAATTCAGAAATATGCCAGTTAAAATACTGCCACTAATATTCACGCTACACAATACTGTCATGTATAGCTAGTATGACGTATCATATTATTGCTCTATATTTGCTACCTGTGAATCTAAAAGCTATATAACATGTTTAGCACAACAATTCCATGCAGCCATTGATATATAACCTGATGATTTACTTACATGTAATATATTCACTTAATTGAAGAAAACAATAACTATCAATTATGTTTAAAGGTATTTTAATTTTACAAATATAACAATAATAATAATAATAATAATAATATTTATTTATAAAGCGCAAATACAAATCTGTTCTAAGCGCTAGTAAACAAACGACAAAGACAACGACAAAATAAAATTATTTACAAAGAATATGCTAATTTGAAGAGATAAGTTTTAAGTTCAGTTTTGAATGAGGCAAGACTTGATGCATTTCGGAGAGATATTGGAAGTGAGTTCCAGAGTTCAGGAGCAGCCACAGAGAAGGAGCGATGACCATAAGATTTAAGATTATAAGAATGTGCTGATAGAAGAACTTGTGATGCAGAACGAAGATTACGGTTCGGTTTATACACTGAAATGAGTTCCCGGATATAGATAGGAGATTGGCCATGAAGAGCTTTAAAAGTAAGTAATAGGATTTTATATTTGATTCTAGATTCAATTGGTAGCCAATGCAGACTAACGAGGATAGGTGTAATGTGGTCATGTTTATGGGAAAGAGTGATTATTCTGGCAGCAGCATTCTGTACAGATTGTAGTTTATCTAAGAGTTTGTTTGGTAAGCCAAAGAGCAGAGAGTTACAGTTGTCGAGTTTGGAGGATATGAACGCGTGGACGAGAGTTTCAGTTGTTTTCAAAGAGATGTATTTTCTTATTTTAGCAATGTTTCTGAGATGATAAAAAGAAGACTTGCAAATATTATTCACATGACGAACCAAAGTAAGATGCGTATCAAATATGACACCAATGTTCCGAGCATGCATTGAGGGCATTATCACATCAGAACCAAATTGAAGAGAAGGAAGAGTTAACTGTGGGCTGTGCTTTGAAGAAAATAACAGGAATTCAGTTTTGCCTTTATTTAGTTTCAATTTATTTGTAGTCATCCAAGCATCAATATCAGATAGACAGTTTTCAATCAGATTCATGGAATCATTAAGGGACAAATCATCATTACAGGAGAAAGGAATATATAATTGAGTGTCATCAGCATAAAGGTGGAAAGACATTCTGTGTATTCGGAGGATATCAGCTACTGGAGAAGTATAAAGGAGATACAACAAAGGACCAAGTACAGAACCTTGAGGTACGCCACAATCAAGTTGAAGGGCTTCAGAAGAAAAATCATCAATGGAAACAAATTGAAAGCGATCAGTGAGGTAGGACTTAAACCATTGAAGAGCTATGCCAGAAATGCCAAATTTTGTATGGAGACGATCTAGAAGAATTTGATGATCAACTGTGTCAAATGCAGCAGATAGGTCCAAGAGTAGCATGGCAACACAAGAACGATTGTCAATGGAGTGGAGGATATCATTTTGTACTCGAAGAAGAGCAGTTTCACAGCTATGAAATGTTTTGTATGCAGACTGCAATGGTTCATGGAGATTGTTCAGAGACAGATAATCATTTAGCTGAAGGGAAACGACTTTTCCAATAATCTTGGAGATATTCTTTAAATTAGAGATAGGGCGATAATTTCCAAAAATTTCATGATCAAGAGATGGTTTTTTCAGTAACGGTTTTAAAACAGCAACTTTAAGAGAAGATGGAACAACACCAGTTTGAAGTGACAGGTTAACGATTTCACATATAGTAGGCAGTAATGCACCAAAATGTCCAAGTAGGAGACTTGCAGGAAAAGGATCAAGACTACAGGATTTAGATGACATCTTTTTCGCAATGGCTGATAATTCATCAATAGAGATAGGCGAAAATGAATCAATTTTACAATCCAGTTTAGGTGAATCCAGATAAGAGAAATCATTTGAAAGATGTGACGTAGGAACGAAGCCATTTCTGATGTTAACGATTTTGTTTTTAAAGAAGTAAACAAAATTGTTAGCTAGATCTGTGGATGAAGTTGAGGTTGGTAGTTTTTTCTCAGGTATACGGTGTAGCAATCGATCAATAGAACGGAATAGATCATTACTGTTAGAACCAGCATCAGTAATCAAATTAGAATAAAAATTCATTTTTGCATCAAAAATCAGTTTTTTTAACAACATTATATTGATCAACATATAATTCACGGTCAACCTCTAATTTGGAACGTCGCC
Organism: Actinia tenebrosa; assembly: GCF_029948245.1. Taxonomy (NCBI): domain Eukaryota; kingdom Metazoa; phylum Cnidaria; class Anthozoa; order Actiniaria; family Actiniidae; genus Actinia; species Actinia tenebrosa. Next base: position 5,136,127 of record NW_028292572.1, on the reverse strand, counting down.
AACGTCTTTCTAGATTACGACGCTTTGTTTTATTAATTTGAATTTCGTCAGTATACCATGGAGCTCTTGGGCGAAGGGAGATGGATCGAGAACGTAAAGGAGCATGTTTATTTAAAATAGACGATAAAACAGAGTCATATTGAGTGCACAAATCAGATAGTTGAGTAGCAGGACATTGATATAGTGCAGAGTTCATAATATCTTGTTGGAGACAATCAGCATCTATTGCACGAAGCTTGCGATAAGAAATGCTTTTTGATTGAAGTAGAGGCTTGTTTACAGATAACATACAATGAACAGCATAATGATCAGATAAAACAGGATCATGTACAGTAAGGTTGGTCACAGATTTTTCATCAGATCTTGTAATGATTAGATCCAAAACGTGATTACTTTTATGTGTAGGTGAAACAGGATCAAGGACAGTCAGATTAAAACAATCGAGTAAATCCATAAAGCGATTAGCATTATTATCTTTAGTGTCATTGATGTGAAAGTTAAAATCTCCAGAAATTACCAGTTTGCCAGAAGATGTAACCAGTCGTTCCAAGAGAGTAGTGAAATCATCATTAAATAGCAAGCTATTTGAAGAGGGTGGACGATAAACAATAACAATACGATAAGTAGACGATTGATGATGAAGTAGCATTTCCATAAATTCAAAAGACGTGTGAGACATTGTTACATGATGATTGATTTTCAGGCTATTTTTATACATTATGCCAACACCTCCACCAGTACGATTTTGACGAGGAACATGACAAAACGAATAACCAGTAGGACAAATATCACGCACAATAAAATCAGAATTAGTATTTTTTAGCCAGGTTTCAGTTATAGCGAGAATATCGATGTCTCTTTCAACAACATAATCCTTAATTAAAAGAGATTTATTGTTTATTGAACGAGCATTTAAGAGACAAAATTTCATGTAGTTTGCAGTTGAGGTAGAAATTGAAGCAGGTTCAAGTGATGCAGGAATTTTAATGTTTGTTGTTGAAGCAGGTGATGATGAAATTGTAGAACGATCTGTACGATGACCACCTCGCTTGCCATGAAATCGAAAAAGCTTTAATTCCTTAAGAGCAGAGGAGCAGCAAGATGAAGGAGCTTTTGTATTACGGCGAAGTTCGAAAAGATTTGCTCTTGAGTATGTTATTAACGGCAGTTGACGGTTAAGATTTGAAATTCCAGCTGTGGATATATATTAAGCTGTTTGACAGTCAATTTATCTTCTCACAGCTTCAACATTTGTTTTACGGACCTTGTTTTTTATGTAGTCAATAAGACCTTTAAGTTTTTGCATCTGACCTCAGTGTAAGCAATACCACTTATGTGATGAATGAAGTTAAGATATGTAAGAGTTATTAAAAATGGATCAAAATGATAAATAGTGACCGCAGACGCAGTACAAAATACTGCAATTAAGAAAAATATTGCCATTTGCAAGTTTTTGTCTGCACTAATCTAAAACTGCATGGTATAATAATAATAATAATAATAATAATAAATAATGATAATAATAATAATAATGTAATCTTTATTATGTTTTTTTATGTTCAGAGACTAGAACTTGATAGTAAAAGCTTGTTAGATCGACCTACAGAAATCTGTGCTTTTAGGCAAGGCCCCGGGGGGGGGGGGGGGGTACTACCACCCCAACTTGGGTAGGGGTGTGCCGCCAGGACCTCAATACCCTGACCCTATCCCAGACCTAAAATTTTGATTTTACATACCCTACCCCAGACTAAAACTAAGAATTGTACACCCTATCCCAGACTAAAAGACGGAAAATACGGTTTTACAATCGATTGCAATCAATATTTACTAACGTTTTTATTGTTTTTGTGTCGGCAGAAAGGGTAGCCTATTCGCCAGACAAAAATGACCAAATTGTTAACCCTATCCCAGACTAAAATGACACCCTATCCGAGACAAAATGTCAAAAAATGATACCCTACCCCAGACCCAAAAGCCGAAAAACCATACCCTATAGGGCGGCACATACCTGTATAGCAAATATAGGGGAGTACCCCCCCCCGGGGGCAAGACACAACAAACAAACAAACAGGAAAAGAGTGCAAAGTGAAAGTACTGCGATTAGTTATTATATGGTAGTGACTCTACACCTGTACAATGTAATATAATGTGTTGTTTTTTAGGTGTTTGATCAGCACTTTAGGATATAGTTTTTATTAGTGATATAAATATATATATGCAAGATTTGGAAGAACGAGGCAAAAGGTGCTACCAATAGTGACTAAATTGATATGATAATCTTAAGAATGTCCAATAAGCCAGTTTTAAGTGTCTCAATTAGTAGTACGATGTAAGACCAAAAATATAATTATCATATTATTTAAGGTTAACAAGTGCCTGCATTTTTTTTCTTGTTTAAGTAATTTAAGATACACTATTGAATTGAGCTATTGACCTCTGTCAACAAGATTTTACAGTAAATTTGAATTAGGTATTTTTTGTCTCAAAAATATTGTTGCCATGGCAATGGCTTAAAAGAAAAATACACCTTCTCACATGGTGACAGTAATTGACATCTCTATTTCACAAAGAAAAAAGTTTTACATCTCTGTGTAGTTAATAAAGTTCTTCTGCTTCAGCAAAAATGAGGTATTTATATTGTATTTTTGGTCAAAATGGGCATTTTTAGGGGGGGGGGGGGGGTACCCTAACTTACCACTAAAATGACGGATCCACTAATACTCTAACATATTAAATTACTCATGAAACTGTGCCAAGTTTCAGCAAAATGGGTGAACCCCCATGTAGCACCCACTGCCTGGTCCTATCATGGACACATTAATAATAATAATAACAATAGGCAGGGCTTAAGATAGGGGGTAAAATGGCCTGCTGCTGTCATTTTTGACTGATGGTGAAACAAATTTTGCCATAAAAATGAATGGCAGGTCGAAAGCAGAACTAAAGTCCATCCCTAGGCCTGTGCTTGTCATGGGAGGTGGTAATGGATAATACTAATGCTCCCTTAGATAATGCTCTTTCCGTATTGCTATAGAAACTAACACAAAAGATTCATTACTTAAGATCACGACTTATCACTTTCTTTGTGCATTTTTTTTGTATTAAATTGCTTGCAGGGTATTCTGGGAAAGACAGAACTGATATGATTTAACAAGAAGTCATTTTTTAACTTCCAGAACTCACATTGATCGTAGAAAGTGAAAAGGTTTGAAACATTTGTTGCTTTTTTTCAAATGGCAAATGACGTACTCAACTTAAAAAAATTGCAACATGTTTATTGATAGGCTAACCTCTTTGCTTTTTTAAAAGTACCCTAAGAAAAACTACCAATAGGATGGGGCGCAGGGCCTCCTTGGCCCCCCTGGCTGGGCCTGTTATTTGTTAGTGCATACTGATTATTTTGACAGCTTTCACTGATGTGGGCCTGCTTCCACTAGTCACACTATAACTACCACTACATTTTCTATATTATGCACACAACAGTCTAGTAATCACATGTTGATTTTTGTGGAGAGAAAAACTGGATAACCCATGGAAAAACTCCTGTGGAGAGGTAATTAAGTAACAACATACTGTACCAAACAAACTCAATTCATGTGGAATCCGCAGGACCCGAAGCAACGATGCACCATAATAAAATTTATATTTTTAAGTGTAGCATGGGTGGCATATACTACTTATGCATTGCCTTTCACCACTGTGAAAGATGATACATTGGCAGAGTACCCCATCCTTCAAAATATAAACTTATACATGCAATGTTTCTAATGTGTTATTGGCGGAATTTGAAATTTTGGTGAAGCAAATCAGGAGTCTGATGATAATTGAGTTAATGTGGTGACTCCAGTTAAGGTCATTCAATCAATATGTAAGGTCGTAAGGTATATCAACACTTAGGTTGTCTTGAAATAAGAATAATTATAGTACATGTATATGTAAAGATATATTTTGATACAGGTATTTATTATATGACCGTGAATCTTAGAGCCTGGACACTAGCAAATTGAGCAATCTGATTGGATAGATCGCATCGCGGACTGGTATAGATTCTCCGGTATTAACCGGTCCTATCGCATATTAATCTTAAGGTGAAAACATTTTGTCCTTTCAATGAAAAGTGGTCATATAATAAAACTCTTATCAACCGAGTTTGGTCGGTCTGTACGGGATAATCTTGACCTCGGTCGGGTACAGACCTCAGTCAAGATTATCCGGTACAGACTTCCCGCTCGGTTAATAAGATCTAAATAATCATTGATGAAATATCTATTTTTCTCTATTACTAATAAAGAGTGATATCCTATATGACAACAATACCATTGCTAAGAATTAGGAAACACATTTACCACTCTTTTCATTGCTACAAAGTGAGGATCGAGACAACATTGCAACAGGGAAATTGGCAATACACTTCCGTCAATCAAATAAATTGTTTGGTACCTTAATATATTCTCTGATTGGCATCAGCGTAATTGCCAAATTTCCCTGTTGCAACTGTTGTCTCAACCAGTGCGTATAGCAGTGAAAAGAGTAGCAGATAGAAAAAATCCACCAAAATTGTATTTTATCAATAATTATAAAATAGAATTTTACATGGCAGCTTGGAGATATAGATTTTACCTTCTAGTATCAAGAATATTACTTGTTTGCTGTGCTCACTTGTAAGATATCACCTCAATGCTCATAGATAAAATTCATATCCTCATCCCATGGCCATAATGATGTCCTTTATAAAATAAGAATAACAATAAAAAGGTTTAACTAACAAACAGAACATTAACCTCTCAGGTCAAAATAAGTCATAATTTAGTATGTTAGAAGTACAGATATCAATAAAGAATTACATACATGCAGTACTATATAAAGTTTACTTCTCAATATACATAGTTGACTGGACATCCTATTTTGTACTGGCTGCAGTACGTAGCAACATTTTGGCAATGACAAGCTGTGTCTGATGAATTGCAGGATTGTCACTTGTGTGAAATATTCAGTAATATATTTTCTAATATAACATTATCATTAATTTTTAAACATGTCAAATTTTAAAGTAGGCCTATTAAATTGTAATAGTTAGGTATCAATTGTGTGTCTTGGCTGGGAGCAGAGTGTCTGTGCTCTAATGTGATTATATTCGTAGATGTGGTCTTACACAACGAAAATGATATTAGTACATACAGCCTACAAAGGTTCTATCACAAATCTTGTGTTCTTATTGGCTGAATACTAAGTGGTCTATTAGTGATAAACCACTAGAAGCGAAAAGTGTTCATTTTGAAAGCCAAAGCAATGTAAAACAAACATAAATCATTTCAAACTAATTTTGAAATTGTTTGTATTCATTTATTTGACCGAATAAAAGATTTATACTAAATGAATTAAACCCCTTGCCCTCAAGGTCAAGACAAGGTCTCATGGGCTATAAGTCATAGACCATTCAGGCTGTGGGTCTTATATTATCGTTAAGTATAATGTAAGTAACAACAAAATTTTTACAAGAAAGAATTTCTTTTCTTTGCTACAAGTAGGGAAAGAGACAGTAGAGTTCTTTGGCAAGACATTCTTGCTAGCCCCGCAAGCATCGAACTGCAGTTGCAGTTCGACATCAGACGTTTTTCTTTAAACTTTCGACATTTATCAAGGTATCATAACAAAGTTGTCTTTGGAAGATTAAGAGTGACTGTATTAAATTTCATTGATGCTGGGCGTTTTTCGGGGCCTGATAACTATAGCGGTCAGTGGTTAGCGGTAAACATGTAAAGGTCTCTAGTTTCTTCTTTTTCCCTGTTACATTTTATTCATACCCTGAAAAAGCCTGATCAAAGTCAGGGAATGGCCAATTCACAGATAAAACTGGAATTTAAAATTATAGGCCTTGCAGAGGGAGGGAAATCAAAGAATCCAGAGAACATACATAGCAGAGAAAAACTTTCAATATGTTGCGAGAGATCAAACAAACTAATATGTGATGCTAAGTCCAGAAATTAAACCTGAGACCCCAGAGGTGAGAGGTGAGCACACTCTACTGCTACACCACTCTTGATGGCTTTTAGGTGGCAGTATAATATACATATTATGGTCGAGTGGATATAGCATTGGTCTTACGATCCCGTAGTGCCCGGGTTCGAGGCCCGCTGTGGCCACTAGCTGAGACTGTATTTGTCCTTACTTCTGATTAATTCAAATTCATTTTCTTGACCATGCTTGTAGTAGCCAACTGGTTTGCCTTCTTGTCAGTTGGATTCTCAAACCACTTTATGTTTCTACTATTTTCTTCATTTCAGTTTATTCATTCTTGTAAGAGCATTTAGACTTTGTAAAATGCTCCTAATAAAGTATTATTATTATTATCATTGTTATTGTTATTAGTGGTTTTTATTAACCAGCTCAAAAGGGCTTAAAATAACGGCTGGTGAGTCACTAATCATGATCATGTACCCACAAAATTAGTTTTAGCTCAGTCATACCTCATTTCTGGCTACTAAACGTTTGGTCAAGATGACCAACAAGGAATATACAACATTTGACCAGACAAGTTCCAATCCTGGGAGGACTTTATCCAGTTCCAGCCGTTATTTTAAGCCCTGGTCAGTGAAAGAAAATTACGTATTTATTATAGTGTAATAGTCATGCCAGATTAACACTGCAATAAATGAAAGATGTTATGTGTAAATATATTTTCCTAAATATACTGGTCTAATATCTATCTTGCAGGTTTATGAAAATCCAACTATGCAAACTGTCCACAGACAATAATCATAGCTTACGCTTCACAACCCGGAGTAGTCAATCGATAAAAATCGATATCGATTTTGCCAATCAATAAATCGATAACAATCGATACTGCTGATTTGATTGATATCGATTGTATCGATCAATCGTTAAAAATCGAACTTACACTAAATTTTTGTATCGATTTTTATCGATTGATTGATTATATACATATCAATTTTTTCCGATTTATGTCTTGAACAATTTCTATCGATGATCGTACGAGGGCCGTGTGGCTACGGATTTACACCACCGGAAATTACTCTTTCGTAACCATAGCTTGACACAAACTAGGAGTTTGTTATAGTGATCAGTGAACAGACAGCAAAAGTACTTGGATAATTAGCTGCCTGATCTACATATTATTACTTGTGAATTAATAGTTATAAAATCTATTGCACTAGCATCGATATTTTCGAATACTTTCCGTGAAATAAAGCTGATTATAGTGATTGTACTCATTGGATCGAATTAAAGCTGTCAAATCTTGATCGATCGATTAAATCGATAAAAATCGAACTCACACCAATTTTTTTTATCGATTTTAAACAATTTCCCATAAAAATCGATACAAATCAGCTGATTTCTATTGATTTTTATCGATATCGATTTTTATCGATTGACTACTCCGGGTTCACAACTGATATCATTGTACTTGAATAAAAGGAATTTAAATATGATAATTAATAATATGCATGTTTATAAGTAAACAAAAAACCAACTAAAATTGTAATAAAGGATACTTGTCTGTAAGAGTACATTTATTTGATACTATAAAACCATCGTGTGTATCAATAAATTTGGGTGGAACAATTGATATCATAGAGAGGGGTACGTTATAAGGTATTGAGGTGGTATTATAGCATAGTAGCACTTGAGGAAGTATAGCTGTAGTGAGCTGAACACCAAATGCATGAAGCGGAAATCTTAGAATAGTTGAAAGAGTTCTAGCAATCGTGTACACATTAGATTTTATGGTTTGCTTCTTTTGGTAGCTATGAGTGCAGTTCGATGTAAAAAAAATCTTACAACCGCTAAAAAGGTAGAACGTAAAATCATGAGGAGAACAAGTGGCAAACACAAATATTCGAAAAATGTGTTGACCAACGAACGAAGGAAACCGGTTTGAAACGCGAACAAAAGTCCACGAAAAGTACAGATATAGGACTATAAAAGATAGAGATGAATTATACTCCTATTTCGATTTTCAATCGACAATATCATGCACCTACAGAAAACTGGAAAGAGATTCTATACTCTTTTAACTTGAACAAACATAAAAACAGCTGTTTGCAGTGAATTGCTTCAACCTTCTAATTCTTGAATACCCTTATGAAGCGCCTTCGCCATCCATAACTCAAAAACAAGTACTATGACGCTAACAGAAAGAGAATATCATAAAAAAAGTCTTACCTTGTAAATACCGGAAAGAATTTAACCACAAGGTAAACGAAGAAAATCAACTTTCGTGACCACAGACAATGCAAAACTGCTCTGAGCAAGCCATACTGTAGAGTGTAGACCAAGACAACGCAATGAGCCTACACCCTTGTAGAATGCTAACAAGCAATGAAGAATTTGCCAATACGTGAGAGAGAAGACTGAGTCCACCATCTTATCAGATCAGGAATATGAAGCCAGAAGATTTAAAAGGAGCCGAGATTTTAGCAATCCTTCTCATAAACTACTTTACTTTTCAAAATATTTGACCCACCTACTCGATCGAGTACCAGGCCTCGCTCGTTCTAATCACGTGAGCTGAAGAAAGCAAGATTTCCGTCCGCGAAAACCCCGCAAACATAATTTACACACTCAAGAAAGAAGTCCAAAATGAATATAAATTTCCTATAAATGATTCTGAAGTCTGTAAACTTTGAGTGCATGGATTTTTTGATTTCTAAAGTATAAAAATATAGCTTTCTTGCATAGGAAGGAATAGGGCTTTTGCAACAACAGGTCACGTGACCATACCTCTTGCAAAAAGAGACTTCGTGTCAAAATGAACACCAGAAATGGAAAGAGCACCTCGATATTAGTAAGAAGGCAAAGTTTCAGTTTAGGACATGTAACAAAGGAGAAATGGTGTGGAATACAAAATCGAATATTTCATAAGGACTTGAATGGGGAAATGTGCTGGATGGCTAACATTTTCCCATACAAATCCTTATAAAATATTCAATTTTATATTCAATGCCATTTCTCCTATGGTCAACATTATGAGCTAAAACTTTGCCTTCTTACGTATATCGATTTCTGGTGTTCATTTTGACACTTTTTACTTGGGGTAGGGTCACGTGACCTGTCGTTGCAAAATTAAAGGCCTATTGTCATGGGGGACAAAATGATGGATTATTTTATTATTATTAATAATATTATTATTTTTATTTATTTATTTTTTTGCTTAAGAAAGGACGGCCTATTGCCCCCAGGAAAATCAATACTAGGGGTTTAGACTTATTAGAGGCGGATCCGGAGCAAAGGTGGGGGGGGGGGGGGGGGGGGTGGGGGGGGGGGTGGGAGGGAGGTGAGGGGTTGCAGAGGGTTCGCAGCACCCCTCAAGCCTACGAAGTGCCCTTTTATGTAACATGTAACACATTAATCATGCGTAAATGTTCATAAAAAACGCGAAAAGTACCAACGTATAAGACGCTTTAAGCTAGATGCAAAGGCCTTTTAGTTGGGTTCTGCCGTTTTTGACCCAGCATCCTTTAATATTGAACTTTTACGGAATAAAATAAAATCACTCTAATCAGGAGTAGCCGTTGTGCCTGGTCTAGCCTGCTGGTCGGTAATTAATCATTTTTAAGCATTTATTTCAATTAGGCGCGGGCAGATAAATCTAAGGCCCGTCGGGCAAGGTCAAAAGTATTGGGGAGGGGGGGGCTAAAACGCCCGACATATGTTTTAGTAACAGACCTAAATTTTCAGGTTAGTGTTCAATACACAGTAGTACAACAAAATTGTTTGGTTGGGGGTGGGGGGCACGCCTACTATTGACAGACTCTTGACAGTGTATTACGTATCACCTTACCACCACAGGTAGCAGGAGAAAGAATTACACAAATGAAATGGTTTTTTCACTGCCTGTCGCCCGCATTTCATGACCTTAGCTTATGACTAGCATAATTTTGTAATTTCCAGTTATCAAGATATCCAACATTGCACGACCGAGTCCGAAACAGCAGCCTGACCAAGCTTACCAACATTATAATTCCCGCTCTTTTCGTTGCCATAGCGATACCTCTAAATTCAAAATGGCGGAACCCTCTGGAAAAAAACGTAGCACCAGTCTATGAGATCCTGTTTTAAGTGATATAGGCGTTTTATCGGCTCAAAAAAACATCTGATGATGGATAACAATATAAGAAATCTTATCCACGTTGCTTTAGAAGAAAATAACTTTAATTCGTTAAATGAAGCATATTCAAAACTGAAGAAGGAGCGCCAGTCGCCAAGCGACAAGATCGATGCAGTGTCACCAGATCTCTTCACTCTTTGCGCTGAAACGGCATTTAAAGTAAGTACTTAGTGTCTAGGTAAGTATTTTAATTGCTTTTAGTGATGGAAACTTCTATTATTCTAGCATGCAATACTAAAAGGCTACGATAATTTATACCTCAAAGTTAAGCTTACTCTGTTGGGTTGTGTCGTTTTGTTGACATCAGTTGACACGACACTGGCGATTTTGAACAAAGACCTAAGTTCAATTTTATCCTTATTATTGTGTAATTACATTCGATATGCTTTTTTAGCTTGGTCTACGAGATATGGCAGAAGACTGTATCAAGATGTTTTTTATGAAGACACCTCCATCTAACCAGTTTTTATGTAGAACTTATCTTTGTCAAGCGCAGCTCAGTGTTCCAACATCTCCAAAGAAAGCTGTGAGTAAAGTAGCTCTACTTTTTTTAAACAGATTTTGACATCACCCCGTCATGATGAAACTTAACCCATCGACATTTATTTTTTTGTATGGCACTCCTAAAAATATCATCCTGTGCAAAATGTCATATTTGTAAGAAGAGTTTTAAAGACCAAATGTTAACCTTACTCTTATGCACTGGAAGGTAATAAGCTTGCTGTGCAATACAAAGTCTCAGTTTCTCCATACAAATCTTAGCAATTTATTCTATTGATGGGTTGCAAGCATTCCCAAGAGAGTCAAAAGACAAAAACATGGCGGCCATTGTGGTGCCGTTAACAATGGATGCTTATGAGAAATCTTTCGTTAAATGGCACCAACATGGCTGCAATGACGTAATGTGCAATCAAAGAATATTCTGTATATTACATTAGGCTCTGTTTAAACGGTTGCGGACAAATTTTTTTCACCAATGAAATGAATCAAAAATTTGACTAGTGCATACCATTTACATGCAACCATGAGTATCTTCTGTTATATGTAACCAGATCAATATAATGTTATTGGTTTCCCATCTGATCATGTGCAAAGCTTACTTAATCCCATGGCTTGCCATGCAAAGATCTATCTGGACAAGGTGTTTACATGCTACCTGTCATTTCTTTATCCACAGAAGTCAAAAATTTGATCTTGCTTTTACTGGTCCCAAATTTGAATGGCTAGGCATATGAATTTTTGTTGGGATAGCACAATTCTGTGTGAATGGAAAATCTGAAGCTACTTGTTTTTGACTGGTTAAAAATGTCCAGTACCATGTATTGAAACTTTGTCATCATTATCTTGTAGCATGCAGTCTCAAAGATTTTGTTACAATTGCCATCCTTTGAATAATGCTGCATATTAATTAAGTTATATGCAGTGATTAATATTTTAGCTAGGTCCCTCCCATCCCCTCCCCCATCCCCTCCCCTCTTTCCACAGTGCCTCTATACAGGCTATATTTTAGCCTAATGATTAGGGGTGGTTAAGTGATGTTCATGTGAAACCGTGATCACATTTAAAAAAAATTTCTGTGTAAATCTGCAATGACTTTTTTCCATGATTCTATCTAAAACATTCTCAAATTCATGAAACAAGATACTTAATTAAATTAATATTGAACTTTAATCAGCCTTAATTTTTGATCGCCGTGAACTGTGACAACCCAATACTGCCCCTAAACAATCTAAATACACATTAGAGTTTTTCAATTCATTGTTATAAATCTTGGTTGGATACTTTGCTTCAAAAATGCTATTAATTGTTGATTATTGCGTAGTCAAGCATTAATCTTAAGTTTGATAATGTTAATAGGAGCAGCTGGACAAAGCTGTTGATTACATTCTAAAAGCAATCAACTTTGCTAGAAAAAATCCAAGGTAAGATTACAGCCTTTCTCAATCACGCTCGCCCTCTAGCGATTGTTTTTGTCATGACAAAATAAGGTTTTGATGGACGTAAGCATTTTAACAATATTCCATAGGCATGTCCTCTTGAAAACTTTGTATTTTCTGACAATGTCATGGAAATGCTTGATTGATTGATGTCCACCAAAACCTACTTTTGTTGCAACAAACAATTGCTAGAGGGCGCGTGTGATCTAGAAAGGCTGTAATTGTAATGAGTTCAGACACTTATTATATAAGCATATCCTTGATTATAAGCACCACTGGTTATAGTACTGACCACATCATGGGTGGATCCAGGGGGGTGTCCTGTGATGCACTGTATACCTTCTAACACGGTAACTAAACTTATGCTTTTGTTGAAGTGATGCATAATATCTCTATATTATACCACAGGTAGCCCAAGTTCTGTGTGTCACATGATTCATAAGGCAATGTATGGAGATTTTTTAAACATCGTAATTCAAATATTTTGGAAATATTCCAAAAAATTTACAAACAAGCAAAAAAAAAAACAACGCCATGCAAGAAAGGTAAATTTTATTGAAATATTTCCATTGAATTATGGTGCTTAAAAAATTTCCATACATTGCCTTATAAATCATGTGACACACAGAGCTAGTGATTATACATTTGGGACCCCTAACCACCTTCCCCCCCCTTAAAGACCATTACTCACCAAATTGCATAATATAAACCCAGGTTCAAAAGTGGGATTCTAAGGCATAACCAGTGACCCAAGATCCAAGATAATTGTCAGGTTTTTTTTCTTTAAACTTTGCGTTTCATTTAATTATATTTTAATTTTCAGGTATTACTTTCTGGTATATAATGCATCAGTATTGTACTGGCAATTCTGTCGTCCTTTCCTCAAGCCCAGTTTTCGTCAGTACTTGGCAAGAAGTCTTCACCAGGTCGTTAAGGCTCTGGATGACATTGATGATAAAGATTATGACTGGAGAGCACAGCTGATGATGTATGTACTAGAATGTTGGGTTAGCTAGGGTAGGAGTTTTGTCATTAGGGTAGAAAAGGAATAAAGCATGCATGTCAGTTATTAATATATTGTTCGATCCCTAACCATCAGGGCCAAGTTGTACGAAGCCTGGATAGCGTTATCCAGCAGACAAATCCTTACAGTATGCAGTGGATAATCGGATGCTGTTTTCCAATAAATCCACTGGATAACATTTGTAGATTGGATAGCGCTATCCAGGTTTCTTACAACTGGGCCCAGTGCATTACAAACTATGGTAGGAAAATTTTTCAATAGCTTGCATTTATAGCTGCTTATTTTTTAATATTACAAATTTTTTTCTATTTAAGGAGTAAAACAGCACTAAATTTCAATTGTGGCATTCAAATAAACCCCATGGCATTGATCTTAATCAATTTTGCAAAATGGAAAAGTACACATTGCATGTTGGAGTATAAATAGCAAATCGATTAGGAAGTCAATAAATTAATTTTTCTTAATCAAGTTGTTAAAATCTGCTAAACAAACTTAGTTACGTTAAACGTTCCTCTGAGAAAAATAAATTTGTTACACAGTCATCGCATCTGTTAATTTGTCATGTACGTTCATTATATCAATATTAATAAAATGAATATATACTTACAGAGCTCTTATAGAGTGTCATGTCGACGCTGGACGTAAAGAAGATGCAGTTCAAGTCAGCAATGCCACACTATCGTTCACCAAGAGTTATGTCCCTACTCTGTACACTACTGTACTGGGTTTGCAGGCAAGTAGAAGCATGACCAACTAGAAACACTCTTACATAGTTGGCCAATCATAATTGAATATTGATATTCTATATATTCTACTTATAACTACTTCTATATCTAATTAAATTCATCCTTAAATGAAATCATGAGTAGCAAAGTTTTCTGTTTCCTCTACCTTTTTGTGTTTTTTGTTGTTGCTTAGTTGAAACTTTTAGTTCAAAAATAATTGGGGTCAGTAACTAGGTCAGATTTTTTTACAACAGTGGAAATGAGCTAACTGGGAACCCTGTGGTGCATTTGGGAATGAAAAAAATATGTAGGGTCAGCAAAAATCGGCAAGAAAATTCGGGACGGTCATGCAAAAGGAAACACACTTGTTTTTTTGTTTGGCCTAAAAGGTAAATTAGGGAAAATCGTACATACAATAGGTTGTCCAACTAAATTTAGAGAGAGGGGATGTGGTGAAAATTTTATTATCTAGTGCCAATTAATGTAGATGTGGCAATTAATAAGGTTTTTCCATCAGAATAGACCTCCTCAGCTCTGGAGGGCTCGAGCATAATGTTGTCCCATTTCAGACCATGTGTCATTCCCTTGAGAATAATATTCTGTTTGAGTTGTATCCATATTCATGTGTCTCGTCATGTGCAACCGAGCGCAAACCTTAATAAAAGAAATGATACTCTAGGGAATGACACGTGGTCTGAAATGGGACAACATTACGTCAGAGCCGAGGAGGTCTATTGCAGTCATCATGACATGATGACCAGATCCTGTGTTCATCAATATATAATGATAATGTTTTGTAATCCCTTTGTTTTAGATAAGGCACAGATTAATAGACATCTCTAAAGTCTCCAAAGAAA